>NW_013667496.1:109529-113885 GCF_000517525.1 Limulus polyphemus
TCCCGAACAAAATTTGCTGAACCATCGTTGACACTTATGAACATTCAAAACATTTCCATAAACTTCTTTGATAGTCTTCGTGGCTAAAGAGGCGTTGTTTCCTGTCTTGTATTCAAACAGCATTACATGCCGAATGTGTTTTTCGTCGTGTGCCATTACTATAAGGGATTACAGTAAACTAAACTTTACACATTATATAAGCTACATTAATGTGACCTTTAGGCCGTTCGTTTAACTATTATATGTGATGTACGTCTTTTGGGGGGGTAGTTAATGAAAGTGTTCCAAAACGCGACATTAATTTCTTAACGACCTAATACTTTTCTATGTCACCTCAAAACCACAATTATTATTATTTCTACCTATAACTGTATTATCAATTTCAGGGCTTTCATAAAGTAGTTAAAAGAAATACGAAATTTTAATTCAACTTGTACGACTTGGGAATTGTTTGGGAACAAAATGCGATGATCAGAATTTATGAACTTTTTAGAAGATTTTCATAAAGTGAATCTGTTCTAAATATTCAAACTAGCTTTTATACCCATATTTACACATATTTACCATATTTTTCTTCACATATTCAAACAACAGCTACATTTCAGGTATCCGTTATTATATTCTTAATTTATAAAGGTTTTTTTTCCCTATCGATAATTTTCCTGCGTTTTCACTTTTAATTACTTTCCTTTTTTGCTTTATAATTATTGTTATACAGTAACGTTATCTAGCGGCGTGTCATGCATGATCTGCCCTAACTACTAGTAGGTGATTGAAAACTATGGATATTTTTCTTCTCATTATACTAATGATATGCTATTATAGGTGTAGGAGTTTAGTTTCAAGGACATGTCGATTATTTGGTAAAAATAATACCATGTCCAGTCCGCCTAACAATAAAGAATTACTAATTTATTTCTTCACTAACGTTTGCTGCAAGCTACGTTCACTGGTAGGTCTAACTTCACAAAGAACGTTTCAACAGAAACTCACAAACTAATGTACGACTAACTTATTTTCAGAATTCCTCGCTAATCAATCGATAACAAATACGCTTAATAATTCACTAAATTAATTAGATAACTCATTAAGTAGCTCGACTCACTCAATAATTTTTACATTCACGAAATTTCTACATCTTGAGTCATCATGACGTAACAACAACAGATTATTTTGTATAATCCCACATAACGTGTTAATTCCCAGTTATTATCAATCCACGAGTTTGATCTATATGACTTTAAAACAGCCGTTTTCGTATTAATTTGTGTGTTTGTGTGTGTAGCTTTCATGATATTATTACAGACTATTTTTTATCCATCTCACACAATTCACAGAGTTAATTTATTTTTAAATATCCTTCTTAATTAGAGTATGTATTGTTACTATAAAGATAGAGGTTTAATGAAATTAATTAAATCAGCCAACTTGTTGTCACAGTTTCCTTTCCTCGAGTTACTTAATTCGCAAGGAATAATTTCATGAGTTGAAAGAGTAAAAGCAATGATCGACATTGTTATTTTTTCTCTGTACAGGCGTGCCCTTTTAGAATTTCTAGTGGATTGGCCATTTTGTGCTTTTCCTTTCACTCGATATCTTTACTCTCTACAACCTGTATTACGGATTTTCCAACCTACTGGAGTCACTTGAATATATAACGATTTTTTTTTATAATCATTATTGGAAATACGCTTAGACCCAACTAAATCGAACAAGATAAGACGAGTGCTTCTAACATATGTCTGTTTCATGTGGCGTCTACCACACTCGGGGTTTGTCTGGGACACATTCAGCAAGTTATATTTCTTCTACAAAGATGACAGCTGAACAGCTTCTGACATATTTATTCCTTTTAAAAATTTAAAAAGTTATGGGTTATTCAGTATACGAAACCTCATAGCGTGTTTCCGTGATGTGGAAATATAACCACAATCTTTCAGTGTGATATACATAAAGTAAATAACATTAGATAAATAAAACTAACACTGAGTGACTATTTACTAATAAGTAAATAAGTTTTATTTGATATTTTCAACCTAAATGGCTCCCTATATGACACGTAGGCTAATTTATAACCACTCACTATAAGGAAGGTAACTAGTCAGAAGCACCCACCGCTTTTGTAGCGACTCTTAACCAGTAAAAAGATTGATTGTCAAGATTAAATGCACACACAGTTAGATAGTCCGATTACTCCCATGCAACATCCCCTCTTCTTAGTGTTGATGCGTAGAAATGAATGCAGCAAATCGAGACTCGAACTTGAGATATTCCACAATATTCTCTGTGTTGATGCGTTGGAATAAATGTAACAAATATAGGCCCCAATCTTGTATCTTCCGCAACCTCCTTTGTTCTTAGCGTTGAAATGAATACGTGTTCAAGAAGGAGCGGAATTTTTAGCATTTTTATTTAATTTTCTTTTCTTGCTACTATTAACATGTCATTAGTATTTTCCTTCACTGACTCTGATCTATCACATCAAAGATATCGTACCCACAGACGTAACTGGAGAAGAGGGGTGCTACTAAGCTTACCCCCCTGAAATTTCAGAGAGTTGATCCAGAATTTCAGTGTAAAACTTTCATAATGCTGGAGAGAAATCTGAATATTATTTTATAAATAATATCATCGTGCCATCATTAAATGACAAGTAGTCGAGTTCTTGCTTTTCTCTACAACACAAATCAGTAAGTCATTAAATTTTGCTCCCTAACCCCTCCTCCCCAAGAAGTTTTCCTGGCTAAGGTGTTGTTTATAATTGTTCGATGGGATATCCAAAATACTTTCATAGAAACTTGATAATTTCTTGAGTTATGAGATGTAGTATAATTAATAATTAGTATAGAAATTAATTAAAGTCAACAGTATTTAATACCAAACGAACTTTTGGACATGAGTTTTGAATATCACAGAGAGAGGGCGTTGCACACTGGATAAAAAAATATGGAAATTTAGCTTTACACATGTAATTTAATAGAACAAATTATAACACTATACGTTCTTTGTTTAGCAAAGTCCGCAAACATGCCGCTGTACCAATGGGGTGGGGTCACTTTTGCATGAAGGAGTAATAGGTCTTATTTATACTTCTTTTTTTTTTTTTTTTACATTCTGGGTTGACGTATGAAGCTGGTAACATTGTTGCTGAAACAAAAGTGTTTAGGGTAATATTTTTGAGTATAATAGAAATGTATCACGGAAATCAATGAATAAAAGTGAATCAGTTTGGGAATATTTTCCAACTTCTAATGTGATATTATATGTAGCCCAGCGACTATAGTTATGGCCCATAGAGCATAATTTATTGAAATTAAATACGAAAACAAGAGAAGCAAGGCATCATTGGCCTTCACACCATTTTGTGATTACATGTTTACAGTTGTCCACTTGGTTTAGGTTTAATGTGGTTAAGACTTTATTAAGTACGGCTTATATTCAATGAAGAGATAAATTAACACTGTAACTTGTGTGCATTGTTTTGCTTTAGTTTAGTTAGGGTAAAACTTTACCGTACTTAGTATTATCAATAAATAAACTTATATAATGTTAGACGTCTGTAAAAACTTTGATAAACTTTTAACATGTCGTTGTACAAAATGTCTACTAAAGTATTTTACATCCGCCTTTTGTTTACATCCTTTGAAATGAAATACGAGCGCATTTTCAGAACAGACAAAACTCGGTTTAGTATCAGCACCTAGAAGCGAACATACAGAAGTAAACCTGTCAACAATAACTTAATTATATAGGTGGGTGAGAGACCACAGCAGCCTCTACTCTTGAGTCTGAACCCATGAACCTTATTCCTGGCGTTGGTGAAGTTTGACCTGTTTAGTGTCAAGAGCTGAATTCACAAACACACATCCTCAAAAACAACAATATTAATATTAGAAGTAAAATGTTTGATTTATTTGTACATTATGCGGTACATTACAGAAAAAAAGTATCATTTTCTTCTGTTATTTTCTAACCACTGTTTTACAATTAGTACAGTGAACCGACACTTTCATCTCTATTCACCGATGGTCAATTTCAGAGCTCATAAAGCCAAAATTCGGGATTCGATCTCAGCGATGGAGACAGCGCAAATAGCTCATTGTGTAACTTTGTAGTAATCTGTAGTAAGTCTATGTAATCTAAGGGTAACTTATCTTTTAAATCAGCACGTTTTCAACAAAATATAATGATCTCAATTAATGAACTCAAAATTAGGCTTAGTATGTAGCTATTCACCTGTTTGCGTTAATTGAGTTATTTGAAAATATTGTTACGTCTCTGGTCGTTTGTTAATTTCCCGTAAAAATTCCTTCCGAAAAACTTCAGCGATACAAATCCTTTATTAAATAAAAATAG
>NW_013667496.1:114858-123681 GCF_000517525.1 Limulus polyphemus
TAATTAAATTATAAATATATCAATTCATGTGAATATGACTGAAAATTTTCATTTTTTTGTCTATTTACTTGTGACCACGTTGTGTATATTTGAAGTGTCAGGACATGGGTATTGTGGTCAGTATGCTTTTCGAGATAGATGGAAATGCCTAAATTACGAATTCTATTAATATAATAAAGGTGTCAATAAAGGAGAATCAACTGATGAGAAAAAGAAATGTAAGGATTTCACCACAAGGGTCTCTGTTTCTTGAGGGATGATGTAGATTGTCTCAGGTATTATAGCATTTACCATGTGTGTGTTTTTTTTCTTATAGCAAAGCCACATCGAGCTACCTACTGTGTCCACCGAGGGGAAACGAACCCCTGATTTTAGCTTTGTAAATCCGTAGAATTACCGCTGTCCCAGCGGGGACAACATTTACTAAAGAAAAAAGTTTTTCAAAAGTTGGACTGTGCAATTATTTCATATGTTATTTTGGGATTTAGAAGTTCAATAATTTACTTTTACTTTTTAAAAATGTCTTATTGTAAATAAATAAAACAATTTGTCAAGGTTTTTACTATAAGAGAAATAACAAGATATGTATAAAATAAAAAAGGTTGGTTTACCACATCACTGAAAGATGATCTAAAAATAACTCACACTAATAAGCCAAGACTAATTCACGAATACAAGACACGCCTTATTACACAAAGAAGGAAAGCGTGTGTGTTTGTATGCATTTTCTTGTAGCAAAGCCACATCGAGCCATCTACTATGTCCACCGAGGGGAATCGACCCCCTAATTTTAGCGTTGTAAATCCAAAGACTTACTACTGTTCCACAGAAGAAAAGCATAAGTACAGGAAAATAGTTGGAAGGATTTCTTGTTTATTGTTACTAAAAATCACAGGAAAACGTAAGCAGTTGTAAATATAGACTTTGCTGAGATGGGCTACAGGGTTATAGCTATCCACCCACCAGAATTTAAAAGAAGACAGTTTTATATACTAGCCCTGAAGAAGGTGCAAAGGCGAAAAGTCGATTAAAATAAAAGTTATCTTATAATTATTTAAAGTAGAAAGGTCGTTTTTTTCAAACTTTATTATCAGAATAGCTACTTACTAAGCCTAACAGGCGAACAGCTCTTACTAAGCCTAATTTTGAGTTCAATTATGGAGAGTAATTATCTTTTATTGAAAACAAGCAAGCAAATTAAAACAGACGACTTTTAGATCAACAAATGCTCAAACTATAATTTAAAATTTATCAGTAAAGTGTGAGATAGCGAATTTTATTTTATTTTATGGTTTTGTTTACCGTATATTTATTATTCCTTCTATTGTTTAGTTCAACTATGAATCTTTAGTTATATTAAAGCGCTAACACATCTTCTAGCATGTTGAGTTTGAGTATGTTTGTATTATGAAACTGACACAAGCTTCCCCTAGTGGTGACGTACAGATATTAATGTTGTGAAAGGTTATGTAAATTAGCTAGTCACATGAAATGAAACCTCGTGATCTAACCATTAGATAGAAACCCTTCTTTGATCTAAACGAGTTAGTTCACGAGATATAGTTAGAACGAATTATTGCTGATTGTTATTTGATATTATTATTGATCTTGAGAAGCGGTTTAATTTTGGAATATTATGTTTTTCGGAATTAGAGTTTTTCTTCTTTCGGTTCTTTTTCCTAATTCCTTTATTTATTGAAATTAGTAACATTGATATTTACGTTGTATTGTTTATTAACGTTTGTATAAGTTCTGACCAGGCATGGAGTTACTAACTGTTTTTTGTTTTTTTTAAGTGATAAAACTTGTATTCCAATTGTTTGTAAGTTTTATTTTCGACTTCTGTTGTCGTCACAGTTTAATAAATCGGTTTTTTGTTCGACCCGGTTGTAGCGGCGTTTTGTTTTAGCCCGTTACAAAAGAACGAAGTTTATTTGTGTTGCGTCTCTGGTCGTTTGTTAATTTCCGGTATAAATTCTTCCCGAGGAACTTCAGCGATACAAGCCCTTTCTTAAATAAAACTAGTTTATTCTTTCTCAATACAACTTTGCAATACACGGAATTTCCACAGTCATTTTAACTTAAACACACGCTATAATTCACAACGATTCACGCACTTTACTTACGGTCACTACCGCTCGCTTGACTCAATTATCTGTCTCTATATCTCACTATCTGCTATTATTTCTCCGCTTTATTTGCCGGGCTTATATAAAAAAAAAGAGGGCGCCTAGAAAAGACTAGAGTTGCCAGGAACAGTCATGATCCTTCTGGAAACTCCAGCGCGCATACTTCCAGCGTCGCATGACTTCCGCTGTCGTAACACTTGTTTCCTGGTATATAGCAGAGATAATAAAATACAACAATAACTTCCGTCGAGTTATCGAGTCGTAAAATTAAATATCGTTTGGCTAAGAGTAATCGATTTTTTCCGAGTTACGTCAGTATTCTGATCCACCTCGATGCATACCTAAAAGTTGCATGTCGACTTAAGATAAACAAAGAAAATAAATACTTTTGCTAACATCTAAGAATCGGGAAATCAAACTTAAAATACGAATATATATATATAAACCTGTAAAAGTGGTTGAATTAGAAACAAAAACAAAAGTTTTTTAAATCGATGTCCCTTACAGGCTTAAACAAAAGATGTTTTCTTTCGCCCTTTTTTTGTAGTCAATAAAACAAAACATTATTTTTTGACACATTTTATTTTTTTCATTTATAGCTTCGGGAATTCCCTTCAGTTATTAAGGTTTTGGGGTTTGTTTGGTTGTAATTAAGAACAAAGCTACACAATGGACTATCTGTGCTCTGCCCACCACGGGTATTGAAACCCGGTTTCTAGCGCTGCAAGTCCACGGACTGTGCCACTGGGAGGCAGGTTTTTGGATGGACTTGAGAGAAGACAGCTGACGATATTACCTAAACTTTGGCGAACGCGAGGAGTTTGTCTGTCTGTTACTCAGCTTGCGGTGTTCGATTCCATGGATTAAATTTTAATTTTATTGAACATTTTTGTTTCAACTATTTTTTATGTTTGAGGATAACGACAGTTTTAATTTTATCCAAATTAATCCAAAAACATTTCAAATTTTTAATTGAATAAGATTTTATAGGCGTTATTTTAGCTTTCTTATTGTGGCATTAAATCACATTTAATAATTTCCTAAACTAAAGGTAGCTGGACAATCCTTTGTCTTTTTGTCTAGACAGAAGAATGGCGGATAAATACATAAGTACATACAATTAACCTCAAGTACTCTTTGAAATATGATAAAATTAGCTTGTTTGTTTGTTTCAGAATTTTAGTGCAAAGCTACACAAGGGCTATTTGCGCATAGCCATTCCTAATTTCGAACTGATATAGAGAAGGTAAGCTGGTCTTTTGTGACTAAGTGGCAGGATTTCATCATCACTGTAATAGTGTATCTACGTTTCTAGAGTATGAAGCACGTTTTTTTTCAACAGCGGAAAGCGAATCATGCATCCTTAGATTCACAATCCTGGCACAATAACCTTTAGGCCACGCCCGGCCTATGAAATTAGCATTTTCAAATAGCTATGGAACTAGAAAAAAGAAGGAAGAAAATTTACCCCCCCCCCAAACCCCTAAAGACAAGTACTGCGAGGATTGCTTAAAAGAAAAAACAGACAAGCTAAAAGTAGCTCATGAGTTTATAACTTTTGTGTTTGTGAGACACGTGATAAAAGATGTATTAAAGATATTTATCGATTCTTTTTTTCTGATCTAAAACATTAACTGTTTTGATTAATTTACTATCTATCACCAGTAGCATAAGTAGTGTTTTTTTAAATGACTTTGGTTAAATATGTATCTTGCAAGATAATTTACGTTGTTTGTTAAAATTAGCAGTGGCCCTTTTTTCACGAAATACTGATGAAAAGAAATTTGAAAAATATATACACAACGTAATCGCAATAAAAAATCACAATAAAATGCAAATGTTTTTCCTCACATTCATCATAATTAGTCTTTTACGGATTTAACATCTGAGGCATGTAAAAATAGTGTTACAACAGCGGAAGTCACGCAACGCTGGGAGTATGCGCGCTGGAGTTTCTCGAATGATCATGAATTTTCCTAGCAACTCTAGTTTGTTCCAGACGCCCTCTTTTTTAGTATATAAGCCCGGCAAATAAAGCCAGCGGAAAAGATAGAATTGCATAGATAGATATAGAGATAGATAATTGAGTCAAGCGAACAGTAGGCACCGTGAGTAAAATGTGTGAATCGCTGTGAATTATAAAAGTTGTTAAGTGACGAAAAACGTACTGACTGTGGAATTACTGTGTACTAAAAGTTTGTATCGAGAAAGAATAAACTGATTTAATGAAGAAAGGACTGAAGTTCCTCAGAAAGATTTTCTACCGGAAATTATCAAACAAGCAGATGCCCAACAATAGTATTTTTTAAATATATTTTTGTCTGTCACACGTCACTGTCTAGGAGGCTTTTTTATATAATGCTTGAACTCGGAACTCGTCAACTCCGCTCAGGTATGGATTAAATTTATTTATTGATTTTTATTCTGATCTAAAACGTTAACTATTTCGATTAAACCACTTCTCACAAGTAGACACTTAAAACAGTAAATTGTTTTTTGTATCAGCATTTAATTAATCAGGAAAGGGTAAGTTCTTCTTTTTCTGGACTTACATTGTGTTATAGCATGTGTTTTCTATTTCCTTTGTACTGATAGCGAATTTTTAAATAATTGTTTTTTCACTTATGCAAATATTTATGCTATTTCCACATAACACAGTAATCAAAAAAGTCGTTAAGTTTCTTTTTTTTGCTCTAGCTACCTATTGTTCTGTGTTACTTCCTGTGTCACTTAAGTTGCACTTAATGCATGAAAGCAGACAGCAGTTTTGTCCAATGGTAGGTGAGGTGATACCTCGAGGCTACAACCTTCCTTATTTTTTAATGGGAATGGCCAGTAGCCTATAAAACGCTAGTCGCCCTGAGAAAGTATAACGTTGTAATACAATACAGATAATTTATAATTTCTCTCCAGCAAAGGCGATTGTATTTTGTGCTAAACCAATACACACAAACACTGTGTTGAAAATAAAGATTGGTTTCACTGTGTGTTCACATTTGTGTCCAGTCTCTTTCTTTGCACAAACTTGGTTATTGTTAGAGAAATTCAGAATTACTTCCCAAACCTAACGTAATATATCGGAATTATCTGATTCATTCTCCAGAAAGAACAAACAAAATACACCAGAGTAGTTTTTCAATTATAACAAGTTATTTATTAATGAAAAATATTTATAAGTTCTATCAGAAAAATGAAGATTAAGTCAATTGCGATTGAAAAGTCGCCTATAAATAACACTTGTGATTTATTAGACGGCATGGTCCTGCCAAAAGTATTTCATGTAAACACAAGAATAATGTGGATCTATTTATTTTACGTCAATAAGTGGTGAATAGATCAACTCAACAACTTAAACCGTAAAAATAGAAAAACATTATTTTTATAATGAAACTATAATGAAAATCGTAAATGTTTATTATACAAACACTAATCAACCCATACATTTTTATGTTTATAGTCGTAAGACATTTTTATACAAGCAGCTAATTTTTGTTACTTCGTTTTTACAGGAAGTAACTTATATTTATATTTTATAGAAAGTCATGTGTACTCCATTCCTATATGAAGTAGGTCACATTTATTACTTCATTTTTTATAACTCAGTTATAATTACTACTTCCGTTTTTTCAGGGAAGTAAGTTATATATATTTTGTTCTCTTTTTATAGGAAGGAACTTATATATACTAATCCATTTTTATAAGAGGTAAATAAGATAACTGTATATTTTTATGGGAAGTAATTATTATTTTACTACTTCCTTTTAATAAGAAGTAATTCGTAGTTACTACCCTCCTTTATTTTTATAGTAAGCAGGTGATAGTTTTAGGAATACAAATTTGAACACTGACATGACTTAAAAGATCAACCTGTTAGAGAATCCTGATGAATTTAGTTATAAGAGACCAGTTTGTATTACATTCTTCAATTTTTTATCTCTTTGGTTTTTCTGTCGCAGTACTTTTTTAACT
The DNA here is from genome assembly GCF_000517525.1 of Limulus polyphemus. Classification (NCBI taxonomy): domain Eukaryota; kingdom Metazoa; phylum Arthropoda; class Merostomata; order Xiphosura; family Limulidae; genus Limulus; species Limulus polyphemus. Next base: position 120,957 of record NW_013667496.1, read on the forward strand.
TTCATCTAATCCAACTGTAATGAACTATTTCGTTAAAACCCTGAGGTTTCTTGTAAACAAACAGTTGGAAATAACAGAAGGAAAATAAACTAGCTGTAAGAGACTAAGTAAAAAGTGCTTCCTGTGAATAGTCAGGATTAGACGACAAAAAAATCTCTACTTCAGCACGCATTTTAGCTTTGTTTCTGCTGTGAAGACTAAGCCTATCCAATCAAAACAAAGGAGAAAACGTATTTTTATTGAACAGCTATTTTTGTTCTCTATAACACGGTAGAAGTAAAGATCTCTCAGTGAAAATGTTTGTATAACCTTAAAAAGCTAGGTTAATGTAAAAAACAACAACAAGAAGAACTGATGAATAACACAAAAAGGAAGCTATCGAGTTGTATAAACAGGCATGATATGGTCTCCTGATGGTGATTCAAGCATTTGTCTGAAAGAATGGGAAGTTTGGTAAATCTTGTGACTCATCCTCCGCTAAGGAAGAACTTTTAGTCAGGAGTTCAGGTCATGAATCACCAGTAGAAGGTCTGTGTGACAAAGCAGTTAGACTTAGTTCGACAATCCTGTCGTGCGAAGGAGCTGCCAAATATTTTCTCTGTAGGGGTGTTACCGTCAATTACGGAGACATAGGAAGTTTTATGTTCCACTAATAAAGAAGTTCTTTTGTCGTGATGCCAGTCAAGTTCTTCTCTAACTCAAGTTAAAGGACGCCATATTAAGGACAGTTCCATAAATTTGGAAGTATTGAAAGCTAACCACATGCTAATTTTGAATAAAAAATATTAACAGAGTCTTTTAGTCGTTTACTATACGGTTTTAAGAACACTGAATTATTATTAGCGCGCCCTCTGTAATGTTATGGAATTGGCAGTAATTGATTCGGATTTTTGAGCACCATTTTGTATATGTAATTGTCGAGGAAAGAAAAAATAGATATTAGATATTCCCTTTTGTATTTTGATTTAAGTTTAATTCAATTAATTTTATTATATACAAATTATTTGTCGCAATTCCGTTCTAACTTTTACAGTAGATAAAAATAATAAGTAAAATTTATATGTTGGCTCCTCCCCGCGCTCTTTTTTTTTAATATGAAAACTGTAATCTAACATATTTAGTTAAGGGGATTAATACAACTTTATTTTCTCAAGCCTTTATAATTGACGTGAAAATATTTAGGCTAAAAGATCAACATATCAAACTTCTCACTTATCGAAATTATGCGCACCCTATCAACAGACAAGAAGCTTTTCATGTGGAACGTTTTCTATTTTGTTAGGATTTTGCAAAAATTCTTACAATTTTTTAAAACAGACAAAAAACAAAAAGAAAATAGCAACGATATTAATTTAATGAAGAGAAGCAGCTAGTAGCCAGTGAAAAATTCTTCATTTCTGCAACGTTTCGCCTTACGTAAGGTGAAACGTTGTGAAAAACTTAAACATGTTTACATTCCAGTATGGATTACGCTAGCTCAATTCTTCTAGATATGAATTTATCTGAAAAAATCACGATGTATTTTAAAATCGAGTAGTAAACGTTTTACAACATACGTCCTCTATCATTCTGTTTCTAAACAATCACACATTATGGAACGAAATAAATCACTGAAAAAAAAACTTGAAAACGAAACAAGAAACGTCTAAAGTAGATATAATTTAGTATGTTATGTAAGTGTAGCAAATTACTGTAGATTTTTCATTATATCGAAACTTGTGTGGTATTCTCACGTGTATTGATTTCCCTTAGAGTAATCGGGTAGGTTCCGCAGAATAACAGAAGGTTCGATCAGGAAATGTATCGTGGAGCAAACTTGAATCCTCTGATTTTGACTGAGTTGTGAATGATACAGTCTTTGTTCAAAACAAAAATAATTAAAATTAGTGTGTTTATTAAGGGCAGTGCTTCCACATATCTCTGTGAGGAAGAAAAAGAATCCCTCCCAGACTGCGTTAACCGCATAGTATACACAAAACTATAATGCTATTCATGAAAAATAAGAAATAATGTAACCTTAAGACATCACCTGATCTGTCAGTGAAAAAGATTTACTGTCTATTCTGCATAGCATGTTCAACCTTAAAGAAATCCTTTTCCACGAGAAAGCGTACATGATACCACAGGTGAGTGACTCGGGAATTAGGCAGCTAGTGATTTTCGTGAACGACATTCTGCGTTACAACTACATACATGTATGGGAATTTTGGAAAATCTTATTTTAAATAAATTGGTAGAAAAGACGTAGTATACTTGATGTTGTTGTTTCGGCCTCTCGAGTTTATCATCAAAATGACGTCATTTATTAAATTCATTAATATTTATTTCTTAAAGAACAACAACAAAAATGCAAAAGATGTAAAAGAACTAATTCATTAAGAAATTTTTTTCCCCCGTTATGATTAGAAGGTTTTCCTTTTATATTCAAGTAAGTTTTGAATAAACATATAATTCAATTGGACTCAATTTTTTTTTGTAATTAAGCACAAAGCTACACAATGGGCTATCTGTGCTCTGCCCACCACGGGTATGGAAACCCGGTTTCTAGCGCTGTAAGTCTGCAGACATACCGCTGTGCCACTGGGGGGGGGGGGCTCAAATTTTGAAAGACCTTGCTTTAATAAGAAGTTACAAGATATAAATATATATCCTGATTAGTATAATATTGTTAAGACAGCGGAAGTCACTCAACGCTGGAAGCATGCACGCTGGAGTTTCTAGAAGG
>NW_013667496.1:124187-141216 GCF_000517525.1 Limulus polyphemus
ATCGCTGAAGTTTCTCGGAAAGAATTTCTACGGGAAATTAACAAACAAGCAGATACGTAACAATATATTTATACAATTTGAATGTATTATATATCTGTTAACACATCTATCCACCACTTACTGGCACCATTAGTGCGAAAAAAAACATTGAAAGAGCAGGGGCTAATTAACAAAAAACGAGCACTTTTCAAACATCGTAGGGCAAGCCTTTTGTTTGAGGGGGAAGGGGTAGAGGAGACTATGTAGACTGTATGTTGCCTCAGGTACTCATACGGTAAAAACTATATAAGCAAACAGATCTTCTTTTATTCTTATTCAGTGTCCCCTGATGGAACAGTGGTAAGTGTATGGACTTACAACGCTAAAATCCGGGACTCAGTTCCCCGCGGTAGATACAAAAGATAGCCCAATGTGGTTGTGTTGAGAAAAACAATATCAAACTGAACAGTGACTTATAGCGTATTAATACATAATAGCATATCACAATTAATATTTTACTGTAAAGACCACCAAGTCCCTGAAATATTTTTTATCTCTAATAACTCACAGTCAGTAATGTGTGAATTCAACTGTATCTTTTCGAAGTTGTTGGCAATATTTATGACAGAGAAAAAAGGGCTCTTTTAGGGCAGTAAGGCAGGGGCTTGAGCCCGTTCAGGCTGGTACTCGTCAATTTATTGTTCTATATGTGAAAATTATTTTAATTAGACAAGGCATTTAAATATTTCATTAATATGACTACTTGATGAAAAGTGCCTAATCAGTTTTTTTCCCAAATTAAAGTCAATATCTATAGACTTTTTTTATTTTTTCAAAGTGACAGTATTAAAGAATTTCAGTGTTCAACGTCACTCACTTAACAAGTAATAATGTAATGATTATCCATAAATTTCTTCAACGTAATCAGAAACGTAAGGAAATTATCTAAATCAAACCTGAAATTAAACAAAGCTAGCATCGTACACCGTTCATTTTGGGTTATTAAAAAGGAACAATAAAGTGAAAATTTTAATATTCCACTCCAACACTGCGATATTAGCATTACACACAAGCAACAACAAAAAACAATTTACGTGATCGCATTCTCTGTTAAGAAATCTTATAGCACTCTCGAATACAGCGCCACTTCTGTGAACGGTAAATCTATTATAAGAAATACATTAAATTTGTTATACTTTATTATCAAAAATAATGACAGGCTGTCAAAATGCGTGATTTATTATTTTTATTTCGTCGTTTCTGTGTTAATTAAAACCGTATATTTTTAGTAAATGTTATTAATGATAATAGAAAAAACAATATGTCATAAAAACATTATCCATAGATATTCAAAGTAACGTTAAAGTATTTAAAAAGTTTCTTTATAGATTCAAGTTATACAATTACAACTGTGTGTGCGATCCACATGAGGGCGTACATGTCTGGCGCTTGTTAAATCAAAATATTTAACTGTTTCAATAAATAATTTTGCGAATCTGAGTATTTTTAGATCGACTTTTTTTCCAGTGAAAAATAATTCGTTTGGATATATTAGAATCGTTCGATTGGTTTCGTAAGTTATAAAAAAGTACAAGTAAAAATATACCCCATGAGGCTAGGATCGATGTTGGTTTCAAAGACATTCGGTCTACATCAATGTTTGATTTATGCTGGATCTTGATGATCTATCAGTCTATTTACCTATCTAAGCAGTAACTTAGAAACGATGTTTAATGTCAAAGAATGGTGCTCCGAAACGTACTGTGTTCCTTTACTCTCTGTACATACAACAGTAATTTAGAAACGATACTTAATGTCAAAGAATGGTGGGGTTCGAAACGTTCAGTTGGTATACTGTTGTTATTTTTTAATTATTTACTTGAATGACTTAAAAAATCAACTTCATGCCAACTACACTTTGTAGTAATCTGTAGTAACTCTATGCAATCTAGGGGTAACTTCGCTTTTAAATCAGCAATTTTAATCAGTAAATTATTTTTCCAAAGTCACACTATTAAAGAATTTCACTGTTTTCCGTTCAATTACACTAAAAAAAAGCGTTTGCATATTACTGTAGAGGAGGTTCTAGTTACTAACATCAAAATTACCATTAGCAGACGTTGTTTCAACTAGATTGTTTCGTTTATCTTGATCATTTATATCCGTGCTGTAACTTCTGATGTCTTATCTTCTTGTAAGATGCTAAAAAAGGGTTAGTTATTTTTGGTTTACTCTGTAGAATATTGTTAATTTAAATTTTATCTCTCCATTGCAGAGGTGACATAGTTTTAATTTTCCTTTTTTGCATACAAATAGCTGATTTTACATTCAAAGTTCAGTAAGAGGGTAGACTAGCGGTGAATTTCTGGAGTAGTGTGTGAAAATAATCCAGCTTTTGTATTAATATTGTGAAATATAATTGTTCTTTTTTTTTTCGAGACAAATTTATAGGTGAAGGGTAAATTTGTGTTTTCACCAGAAGATAACAACAACAAATTTGTGGTAAAGTATGAAAAGAAAGTAATTTAAGAAATTGTTACATGTCGAAAATATACAAAAGCAGATTAAAAACAACAAATAAATGTACTTCAAAACAAATATACAGTGTTTCAAGTGTGTTGTTATTTCATTTTGACGACTAAAGATTTTTCCAATCATCCGGTTACGAAAAGAAGCACGTTAAATGAGTTTTACTACTATTACTGGGGCGGCTATTTGAACTAGTAGTTACTAATCGTAGTATTCATATCTCATTGAAAAAAAAAGAAATTAGAAAAAAGTGAACATCTTCTAAAAAAGGATTTTTCTGGGAAGTACTGCACGGGAAAAATGTTCGGATTGTGCTGATTTAAACTGTGATATTTTATATATTAAAAGTGGTACCCTTTACTGAAAAACTAATTTTTTAGGAACTCCATTTTTTAATACTGTATTTACAAATTACATCGATAAAGATATAATCAAACCCTCACATACAGTTCTAGTGAAAGTCGTGTTCTTGTTGTGAGGAGAGTACTCTTATTTCAAATTGTGATATATTATAAAGAAATGGTTGTTGGACATACCACAGATATTTTTTCTAATTGTGTAAGTATGAAATTTATTTATGGGTTTTTGTTTGTGATGCCATTCAATAGATGGTGCCACATTATATTCATTATTTCGATCACATACATACATAGATACATTTATACACGCTACTCCATTATAGTATGAAGATTGTTATTAAAGCTTAAACTCAACTGTTGCTTCTGGAGAATCTAATTCAGTAGATAACTCAAAATGATTAATTTCCATACAAAAAACGGCATCATAGAATTCTACGAATATAAGTTAAATGTAGTTTAGCATAATGTAATAACCTAACTACTTGGTAAGATTTGTAATGAAACATTATATTAGGCCTAGTCTCTTAGATTGAGAATGTAATGTTAACAAATATAATAAGCCTAACATAGTGTCTTATGACAAGTATAATTAATTATAATCATGGTTAGCCAGCTTAGAAAGGCATTCACACCATAACAAAAGATTTGTAATGGTTAAAATTATATAAAGGTTCTCGACATTAATAAGTATTTATTTTGCATGTTTTTTCTTTCTTTCTGAAAGCTGTTTAAAAAAAGCCGATATGTTTGTAAAAACGCAATTACGAAATATATTGCACCTAGAACCTGAATAATCCGACAGGACAGCATCGTAGTTCCTTTCACAACGTCTTGGAACTTTTCACAAACTACATCTATTACATTGATTTGGTTTTCAAGGAGTAAAAATGAAAAGATTCAAAAAGCCACTAACGTTGCACTCAAAAACGTTGTCTCTCGTCTTTTCCAAATTCAAAATGTGTCATTGAGTTCTATTCTACGTTTCCATTAATGCTTATTTTCAAATCCTCTTGATAACGTTCTTATTTCTTATATTATTACTTTGACGACACAGCGAGTACAAAAGGGGCAATCGGGCATTCTTTTAGGTTATAATAACCATCAAAGTGCGAAATGTTCGACACTGTACAGAACCTTGTTTGAGAAAAAATACTACTTGTGGGCTGCACCTGCTTTAGATGTTTTTGGACGACGTTTCAAGCTGTTAGCGCAGATTTTCATCTTCAGTTTTGTGTACTGCATCTGGTTTAGAAGCTATATGAGAACGTTTCGAGCTGTTGCGCAAACCTTCATCTTTAGTTCTGTGGACTGCATCTGCTTTAGAGGTTTTTGAACATTTCGAGCTGCGAACGCAGATCTTCAGCTTCAGAACTGAAGATGAAGATCTGTACTAGCAGTTCAAACTATCGTTCAAAACATTTAAAGCAGATGCAGGTTACAGACGTATTCAATCAAATACTATTCAGATAATAAATCAATCAGTCATGATGTCTTCTCCAATTTTGAGGGTCGACAACTATGGTTCTCCGTTGTCCTCTGTTCCTCGCTGCTTGCACCAACTTTCCTAATTCGTGTTTCCCACATCTAATCCATCTTCTAATGTCATCAAGCCAAGTAAGTTTCTGCTTCCCTCTCGTTCTTGTTTCTCCGATTTCACTTACCAGAATCTCCGCCAACCTTCCCTTAAATCTAATTATGTAGCACACATTTCGTTTCATACATATGTCCAGCAGTTGTCTTTGCACGTTCCAATACTTCCCCATTAGTTTTTATTTCTATGTAGCTGATCTTCATCATTGGTCAGCACACAAGGTCCACGTTTAAACCACGTAGAGTAGGACTACCTATACGTAACATTTTGTTAGTTTCTTCTTCATTTCGAGTCTGACATTTCTCCTGAACAAAATATTGAGATTGAAGAATGCTGTTTTTGCCATTCCTATTCTCCGTTTCATCTTTTTTCACACTTGTCATCACTACTGATAGTCGTCCCTAAAGAAGTAAAGTCGTCTGCTTATTTCATCTCTCTACCTTTCACTTTGATTTATTTCTTAGTAACTTTCCTAGATCGTCAGGTCAGGTAACAATAATTATCAAAGGACCAAAACAATTATCAACGAAAGAAATTTTTGGCATTATTGGGTTATAATTAAACTTTCGATACCGTTCAGGTCATCACAATTATCATTATGAAAGATTGAAACCATTGCTATTGTTCAGTTCATAATTATCAAAGGATGGTATCTTTACCATTGTTTATATCATAATATTTATCAAACAATGAAAATTTCGACAGTGCTTGGGTTAATGGTAGTACTAGAAAAATTAAACCTACATTTCACTCAGGTCATAATAATATTCACGAACAATAAGATTGGACATTGCTCAGAAAGTGAACGTGTCGATGTTGTTATAATCGTACAGATTTTTTGGAAAAGGTTAAGCCGTAAGTCATAACAATTAACTGGAAAAATGCTTGGCATTGTTCTTGTTAACGAAACCAATGATTTGATTTATATTTTAATTAAATATAATTAAAAGCGTAATATAAAGACACAGGCGGAAACATAATCGGATTAAATCTTTCAAATCAAACCTTTAATTCAGAAAGGGAAGGAAGCGGGACAGATAAGCTAAGAAGCAAAAACGACACAGTACAAAATTCCAGTAATTACTTTCCTTTATTAAATTCAAATCCAAACATTTAGAGCCATACAAATTTAATTTTTTGGCGAACCAAATAACAACCGCTAAGATTTAATTAAATGATCAGTATATATACAGATCACAGATGGGGTATGTAGCAAGTGAAAAGTGAAGCCACAAGGCCTCACAATATTAGCATGCCTAATTGCTATACGATCAGTGAAAAATTGTAACCCAAAACGCTAAGAATGAGTAAGAAAAATTACAGTTCCTAGTTTATTCGATTCCCTTTTTTTTTTGAACATCTTTGTTTCTCTGTTAACTTTGCCGCCAAGTGACTAATATTTCATCATTACAGTAGGTATTGTTTACCTAACATATAAAACACGTCTACTAGTCAGAAAAATATATATACAAAAACTTATAAGATATGTACTTTTACATATTTACTATATTTGTTTTACAACTGTTTTCTAAAATATTTGGCAAAAATAATAACAACAATAAATTTGAATTTTCGCGAAACTCAATGCCCATATACTTAAACACAACTTTTCTACTGAGCAAAGTAAATACATTCATTGAGCATTGATGTTAACATATCACTCCTACTGGCAAAGTTCTGAAACAACTATATTCAAAGTTGAGGGGGAGGAGGAAAGAATTTAAAATAATTTCTCAAGCATGAGACTCCTCACGTTATAAAGTATCAGGTACAACCATTAAACAAAGTAGACTAAATTTAGTACAAAAGTATTCAAGTTATCAAAATCTGCACATACAATGCCCATATATATTAAAATGTAACAATCTTATGTCTATTTTAACTTATTTTCAAATGTACACAATTTCGATAAAGGCCAAAAACCGAACTTTGGTCCAATTGAATGATGAACACAGAAGCTTTCGCATTGCACGAATACTAGAAGGCAACGTTCGACTCAATTTGTGGCGGTTTATACACAAAGCAGTAAGCGAAACATTCCAGCTTTGTGTACAGAGAAGACTGACTGAGACAAGTACAGAACAACATTTTAATCAAGTTAATACCATGAAACCTAGTAACAAAATCATATCAAACGGTAGGCGTATTTAAAGATCCTGTCTTGTAGAGAAGAAATATATTTATTTAAACAACTGTTTAATATTTCAGATCTATCATTAGTCTCTAAAAAGATGTGAAATCCAAAAATAGGTAAGTTATGAGAAATGTGACAATAAAATCTGTAGTTTAGGATAGTTTTATCACAAATGTTAGGCCTATCGTAACCTTTTATCGTTTCTTCTTTACGTGTGAATTAAGTTTGTTAACACTACACATTAAATGTATACATATTTTGGAAAGAAACATAAGCATTATTTTCAACCAAATAACACAACGTAGAATATACTAACTTCAGTTTTCAATTACTGAGATCTTTAAGCGAACAGCCAGCTTTTGTATTATTCTAACTCCAACTATTTCTGAGTAATGCAGCAAGTAACAAACCGTGCAGTAATGTAGGTCGATAAGCGTGTTCTTAAACCTACTTTTTATTTTCTGACTTAACTTACCAAGTTTCCACAAAAGTATAGAAAATGAGACAACTAGTGAAGATTAATGAACGACTACGTTCTTACAATAGATCTTCTTTCTTTCTGCTACTAATGTATTTATCAGAATGTTAAAAAAGAAAAAGTTCAATTTACAGTTCCACATACAAAACTACTATATAAAAAAGTAGTAATTTAAGCTCATAAAATATTTTTTCAAAAGGCTGTTTCCGGGTCAACAAAAACGTGGTCAGTTTTTACTAAAATATACTAGAATGATATCTGTCAATTAAGGAATCCATTCCGTAAAGACAAATGGCATTACCTTTTCTTAAAGCCCTGAATTTACTACTTATCCAAGCCAAAATCCCACAAATGTAATGACCAATTTTAAAATGAAGAGAACCGAAAGTACTCATTTTAACGATTGGTTGGTGTTTCATTTAGGTTTGGGTCCAAAGAATCCAAAACCAGTAGAAAAACTAAAATTTATTATGGTATAACTCATAAACTGATTGCCATTGTTGGTTTATTGTTATTTTAGGTGTAACTTTGACCGCAAACTTATATTGTTCAGTAATCAATAACAAGTATTTGAATATGAGAACAAACAAAGTCACAACAAGCACTTCACAAGGGACGAAACTAATTAATTATTGGAATTATATCTTCAGGATTCAAAACAACAGCAACACTTCAAGAATAGCTGAAAAATCTTTCTTTTCACTTCTAGCACATAAAAAAAGAAATCGACTTTTGACCATTAGGAGCAAAGAATATTAAATAACTTTCCGATGAAAAGAATAAACCGACCTTTCGATTTCACAGAATGGAGACCCTAGTCCACAGCTATCGTTCTAAAATATTTTTTGTAAATTCGAAAAATTTCCAGATGTAACATAATCTAGGCTTATCAGCAATATGGGCCTGATTAAATTGCGAATCTAGAGTTAACATACAATTAACACATTTTATTTTTGACTGTGCTAGAAATAAACGTAGTGTTAGGATGTTGTTAGCTATTAAAACAAATAGAAATTAATATACAGGGTCAGCAGATGTTTATAGAACCAAAAAGAAATAATGTCGCAGGGCATCTGGCAGTTTGTATTCTTTCTTCTTGTTTATATTTCACACACAAATTCTATTTGAAAATATATTCAAATTCGCAATCAACTAATTTCCTTAAATATTATTGGTTAACATAAGAGGCATTAATCGCTATTTTTTTTTTTTGTTTTGTTTTGTTTAGGGTTTTAATTGGACTTGTCACCTTCACAAAAATAATTTAATTTAATAGTTAATTGCTATAAAATTTCAGTCTTTTACAGGTAAAAGTCAGGCAATAGTATTAATTCACATTTAGAAAACAGGTATCTTGCATGCATTTTCTTCTTGTTTTACTATGTGCAAAGCTACACAATAGATTATCTGCATTCTGTCCACTAGGGGAAAACCCCGGACTTTAGCATTGTAACTTGTAAACTTACCGCAGACCCACCGAGGGACGCATGCATTTTTACCATTAGGTTTGTTGTGGGCATGTCCGTTAGTAGGAATCTTATAGGCATATTAGTTACGTCACATGCAAATATGTTAGTCTCACGAAAATACTGTCATTGCTTAGATTACGTTGATGTATTTTTTACTTTGATAAGCCAATTAAAATGAAAACAAATACAAAAAACACCCGATATTACTGGTTAATTGATGAGTAAAGAAATCCAAACTTTTCAATTTAGTCCCCGCTGCTTTTTTTTACATTTTAAGAATCATAAAATCTTAAATGAGCACAATAATGCGCATTAGACGACATCCATATAGAACGTTTCACAACAGTATAGTTCATTGTAGTTACAAAAAATGAAAAACAATAACAAAAAGACACGATCTATGATATTTGATGAATGAAAGACAGAAACGAGAACGGCTTGACGTTCTGGCAGTGTCCACATTTTCATTTTTTTTTTTATACACACGATTACCTGGAAGAAGGGAACAAACCCGATTGTGCAAACTTGGACACTATGAATTCTTACCTCCAGCATACTATAAGCTTTTATAGTTTGTAAGAAACAGCTAAATTTAGGCTTAGAAATTCTTCAAGAACACTTTTATTCAATTAGCAAATAAACGTGGAATACAGAAACATCCCATGGGCAACATATGGTTTTGGTGGTTCTAAAGAAACATCCCATGGGCAACATATGGTTTTGGTGGTTCTAAAGAAACATCCCATGGGCAATATATGGTTTTGGTGGTTCTAAAGAAACATCCCATGGTAACATGTGGTTTGGGTGATTCTAAAAAAAATATCCCATGGGCAACGTGTGGTTTGGGTGGTTCTAAAGAAACATCCTATGGGCAACATGCAGTTTTGATGGTTCTAAAGAAACATCACATGGGCAACACGTGTTTTGGGTGATTCTAAAGAAACATCCCATGTGCAGAGTGTGTTTTTGGTGGTTCTAAAAACATCACATGAGCAACATATTGTTTGAATAGTTCTAAAGAAACACCCCATTGCCAACACATGGCTTGGATGGTTCTAAAGAAACATCGCATGGACAACATGTAGCTTGCGTGGTTATAACGAATCATTCCATGGACAACATATAGTTTGCGTGGTTCTAAAGAAACATCCCACGGGCAACATGTAGTTTGCGTGGTTCTAAATGTATAATACCCTGAATCGCTATCGTGGTTTCTGCTTACACAGTTTCTTATGGGTTCATTTAGAGTCAAATATAATAATATCTCAAACTTTTTAAAGCAAAAGTTTTTAAACTTTAATCTAGTTCAAACTTGATATTTTGGTTGTAAGGAAATTTCTAAAGTTTACCAAATCTTGATTTAAAAAAAAATTTTCTACTTTGTTTAGCAAAAACTTACACTCTTTAGCAGATTTAGATCTTGTTTTCTGCCTTTTCTTACAAAAGTGAACACTTATGACCAGTGATTAAACTGGGATTTCGAAAGAGATGGAACTCATTTGTGATCCACTTTGACATTCCAATCAGAAAACCAGGATCCTTAATGGCTTGAATCCTCAAGAGACGAAAATTCATTCCGGACCGTTCCACCCCAATTTAACCTCTGCTTATGACCATATCCAGTAATAGGTCACGTTTGGTTACGTTCATTACGTTTTGGAATTTCGACAACGTCCACTATAGATTTGAATGTTGTTCAAAAGTTGTCTCTTGGTTCGTTGAACAGCAGAGGAAATTTCAACAATGTTGTCCCTTGTCATAGAAAAAAAAAATGTTTCCACATCCGACAGCTAATTTCTGTTTTTTCCGCAGTAAATAAAAGAAGCACAAAAAATATCAGGAGAAGAAATTTCCAGAACAATTGTTGAAGACTGTGCTCAAAAGACAAAAATCTTCAAAGAGAAAAATGCGTATTCTTCTTCTCCAACATCTCAAAACAATATAATGTTCGTGTCAACAATTCTGTGTCTTAACATAACCTATTATGCTTTTTTTTTATTTCTTGCTGATTGATGATTTGTACAGTGTTGTTGCAGACGAAGGAAGAACATTTTCATATTATTTTCGACATACTTAAACAAAAGATGGGGCTTTTACTGATGACGCTTGGCATGTAGCGCGAGATGGTCGGAACGCGAGAAACAGCGATCACAGTGAGAACACTTGAAGGGTTTCGAACCTGTGTGTTTCCGATAATGTCGGGTGAGTTCGTCAGAGCGAGCGAAGCGCCAGTCACAGCCTTCCCACGAACATTTGTAAGGTTTTTCACCTGCGAAGCAAGAACAAATTTAAGGTTAAAATATTTTAGAAAGGAAGAAAACAAAATAGAACAAAACATTTCAATATCTAGTGGAAAACAACAGCTAAATACAAAAGGTACTGTACACATCAATTTCAAATGAGAAATACAAATAATGAAATTATAATAAAACACTTACCTCTGTTACGAATAGTATTTTGTGGTTTAAAAAGAAAGAAAAATTATGTTGCTGTAAGCTATATTTTTAATATAATAAATTATTCGTTTACTAGAGGGAGCTGCGTGTCGTAATGATTACGAAGAGTTTAAAAATTAAGAAAAAATATATTGTTGTAATTTGTTTGTTTGCTAGGGGGAGCTACGTCTCGTAATGATAACTTTAAGAGCGAAAGTTTAAAAAATAAGAAATATTCTACTGTGACACAGTCATGTCAGAATGTTGATTTGTTGCTTCTCCTAAATTTTAAAAAGTTTATTCTAGTGCAGGCAGTCGATGATGTATCGATATGCACCCAAGTGTTCCCATTACATATGTTAGTTTTACAATATAAGTGAAACGAACATCCACTGCAAAACTTGAAAGAAAGTGCGCAGATTTTCATATTCTTTGGTTTGGATACTCGCGCCCAGCTAACAAAGGGATTATCTGCGCTAACTGTCTCTAATATCGAACTGATGGGATGGAGGAAAGACAGTTGCAGCTAGTCAAAAACACTCACCGCCATGTCTGGGGCTACCCTAATCCAATAATGGGATTTAATTGTCACTCTTGTAACAAGGCTCCAAAGTGCAGAGCGTGATTTTTTATCGTGTCTGGACTCGAACTACGTACTTCCCGTATCCGTACTCTCGGCTCGTATATAGAATGGAATGTATGTTTCGAGATACTTTAACTTCTCAGAGGAGATGCTTTGTCTAATTCATCTAATAAATCTGTCCATAATTATCTTCACAGTCAAATGTGTTGAATCTTAAAACGAAAAGATTCGAAGAACGTATTATTTTTAACTTAAGGATAAAATATAATATGGCAAATAATCAAGATGTTAAGCAGTTTAAACCGTGTAGGTCACACTGTATTAGAAGTTTTATGATGAACATAGACTGACCTTTTGGAAACTGACCGTTAAAGTAAATGATTATTTCAATTTAACGTTCATGAACTGCTGAAACGTAATCTGCAATGACAGCTTTATTAATACGCGGGTGCAAAATTTCAATATAGGGTCTGCCCGTTTTTTTTTGTTTTTTTTATTTATTTATTTTTTTTACAACTCACATGGTTGATTATATTCCCAAGGGATGATACTTTCTTCGTAAATATGGATGGAGGTGTTCACTCGACACCTGGAAAGTGTTCGCCAGTGGCGATAGGGTTAAGAGCTTAACTTAATGGGCCTCTTTCATTTCCGAACCCCGTAGCTGTGCTATAACTCACTAGTACGCCAGTACTACTACGTTTTTAATTAAAAGTAATAAAAAATATATTTAAAAAAAAATTATACATTAGAACTCAAAACACTGGACGTCTACTTGGCCCGCGCAATTTTAAATTATAGGCTACTTCTCATGTAGTTAACCCTGTTTTGTATTTTTTTAATCACGCGAACTTGTAGGGGGAAAATAGCATTTTTTTTGTATAATAAATTTTATTTTACAACATACTTTACGTAGAAAGATGTCTATTTATTTAGAATTATGTAAGTAACTACCGAGACGTATCTAAAAATATGTTACTTTATTAATGGGTCAACATCCTTTAACTTAGAACGACCTCTTCGCGTTCACCCAGGAAACAAGTCACATGACCTAAAATTCCCGCAGCCATTTATCACATCCTACAACACTATTCAATGAACATCTGGCATGGCCTGGTAAGGGCACACGACTTGAATCTGCGGGTCACGTGTTCAATTTCCATCACCGAACATGCCCGTCCTTTCAGCCGTGGATGCATTATAACATGACGGTCAATCCCACTTTTCGTTGGTAAAGAGTAGCTCAAGAGTTCGCGGTAGGTGGTGTTGATTAGCTGCCTTACCTTTAGTCTACCACTTCTAAATTAGGGACAGATAGCCCTTGAGTAGCTTTGAGCGAAATTCAACAAACAAGCAAATTTTTCAGTAAAGTCTTAAACAAACTACAGCGTAAACAGATGAAACGAACTTAGAGCATATAATATGAAGAGCAATTAACCATATAAATAAATTCACACAATTTTTATTTATTTATTATTGCTAACGTTTACGGATGGTAGAAAAATTGTACCAATAATAATAGAAACTGGGGGAAAATGGCTCCGATAACAATGGTATCAGTAATAATGGAAAGTAGGGTAAATGGTTCCGATAACAACGATATCAGTGATATTGGGGAGTGACAAAAATGGCGCTTGTAATACTGGTATTGAAATAGTGGGGGGAAAATGGTACCCCCCCAAAAAAAACACAACACAAAAATAATGTTTTTCACGTGAGCTTAATAAAATTTTCTTCCGACGTTCCGTTATAATTGTTGGACATTTTATCAGTCTCATTGTCCCCCCCCCCCATTTTGCAGTATTACAAAACAACCAGCACAGCTTTAATTCATGCAGATTGCACGTCGATAACACGCTACTATGGTAAGACATTACAAAACTGCTATCCCTCCCACGCCTTCATGGAGAACCAGAGTTCAAGTACAAGTCGTCAACAAGTTGGATAAAATTTGGTAATGAAGACGTGATTTCTGTGGTGTGCTTCTGTCACTTGTAGCAGTGTGTGGAATAACACAGTAAAGAAGAACTAGACCGTAGTGTAGGAGGGGGAGCAGGGAGTATTTAGCTATTGTCTATGCGTGGTAGCTATCGTTATGTAGCTACTGTCTATGTGTGGTAGTTATCGTTATGTAGCTACTGTCTATGTGTGGTAGCTATCGTTATGTAGCTACTGTCTATGTGTGGTAGCTATCGTTATGTAGCTACTGTCTATGTGTGGTAGTTATCGTTCTTTAGCCATTGTCTAGGTGTGGCAATTATCACTTTGCTCGAGTGTGGAGGTGAGACGCGCATTGTTACAGTTACTGATATAAACTTCATCGTTCATTATAGACACTGTTTTGGTCAGTGTTAACAGTGGAACATTAAATACTTTATATGGAATGTACACTGACCATGTTTTAATCCTCGAAACATGTAGAGAAACGAACAGAGTTGTTCCCAGAAACCGAAACACTTTCGTTGTCTTTGCTGAGTCACGTGATATATCATCACATTTCCAATCCCACAACTTTCGAATGAGGAGTTTGAGTGTAAATGAGGACCAAACGCAACGTGTCACATGTTAACTGTGAGATCTCAAATCGCGGTTTTATTCGGTGTGGAAGGCTGTCCGAGCACATGTACTTACATTCCTGGAAGTGGTGGTAAAAAGCCATTCCATGGTAAGTGATGAAGGAACAGACACCAACCAGCCTTATGGATGGATAGGAGGAAGAAGGGACCAATCAATTGTATTTACTTTCTCTGTAATGGTGTAAATTTATGAGTAGAAAAGATCAACCTCTTATACTTACTGTGTTGTGCTGAAAGGCAAAGAGATTAGACGTTGCTCTGTTGTTTTCAGGGTGAGGGGTAAATAGGTACGAAATTTAATGTATGGTGTTAGAGCGAGAGATAACAGAACCTAGACACTACTTTGGCGTGTTGGTGGTGGTGATGGATAAAATGACCTAGACACTACTTTGACGTGTTAGTGGTGGTGAGGGATAACATGACCTAGACACTACTTTGACGTGTTAGTGGTGATGAGGGATAGCATGACCTAGACACTACTTTGACGTGTTGGTGGTGGTGAGGGATAACATGACCTAGACACTACTTTGACGTGTTGGTAGTGGTGAGGGATAACATGACCTAGACACTACTTTGACGTGTTGGTGGTGGTGAGGGATAACATGACCTAGACACCATTTTGACGTGGTTAGTGGTGGTGAGGGATAACATGACCTAAACACTACTTTGCCGTGTTGGGTGAGGGATAACATGACCTAGACACTACTTTGACGTTGTTGGTGGTGGGGGGGGGGGGGGGAGGAAAGATACCAATCATATATTTTCTGCGTCAAAGTGGTGAGGATCTAAAATGTTCAGCCATATCCTTTCGTTCTGGTGGTGAGATGGTAAGGAAGGGTCGGGACGTGAAATTTACGTATTGTGATGCAACATCGGCAGTGTGTAAAACATCTGTTTCTGATGTCATTGTCCTCAGACAAATGAAGTACTATGATATAAAAACAACAACAAATATTTACATATGTATATATTATACATTAAGATTGCTGAAAATTATGAGGTATTTAAATGGAACTCCAGAATCATGAAAAAGTAACTTACCAGTATGAGTTCGCTGATGAGCTTTAAGATGAGATGATTTTGTGTACACTTTTTGACAGCCAGTAAATTGGCATTTATGCACTCTTCTCTTATCAGTTCCGAGGTCGAGTCGACATCTGGTCCTCGGGGAGTCGACAGGCTTGCCTGGGAACGTTGGTGACATTAATGGGCCTAAAGTAGACTTTAGAAGTGCTGCATTCTGAAAAACATCTCCTTTCGGTCCCATCGATACTTGAAAAGTAGTAGTATTATTAAATCCTAAACTGTGGGCAACTGGTCGCACAAACACGCCATCTGGCGAGGACGGAGGAGAAAATGAGGCTTCGGTTTTGTTAATCATCTTCAGGACAACTTTTTCCGGCGATGACACTGGTGATAGAACAGTCTTCCTTTTCAGGTTTTGAACCCCGCTTTGAAAAACATTGGGAGATTTTGGAACACGAACAACTTCACTGATTGGACCTTCACATGACAGGGAGGTTGAAATTGAACCAACACTGGCATCCGGAACGTGGTAATCGGTATCCAAATCAGAGACACTTAGTCTGTCTTCCCCGCCACTGCTGTTGTCAGAATCGCTAATACTGTTCGCATTTTCGACTCTACCATTTAATAAGAGACGACTTTCATCCATGTCTTCCTTCATGGAGTCCAAGGATGTATTCTGTTCTTTGGGAAGGTTGAACAGGTCCCAGGGACTTCTGAGGTTGTCATGCACCCGCTGACACGTATGGAGTCGGGGTTCTTCACGTAGGTACCTCTCCATCTCCAGGATAGTCTAAAACATACAATATCATAATGAAACACAAGGGTTGTTGTGGTATTTTATATTTGAAAGCATAAAATTTATAAAATGTAAAAGCAGTGCTGAGTATTCAAAGTAATTTAAACAGGTAAGTGACCTGCCTAGACTACTCACCTATGAAATTAGGTATGTAGAGTTCTGAACGAATCTGCGGGGCGTCTCAATGATTGTGAGGTTAAACCTATTCCACAACATGTGATACCCACCAAGTACAAAAGACACTTTGAGCCGAATGGTCTGATGAAAAATGACAAACCAATCGACTTATCTAGTAAGAGACACCATATCTAGCAACACTTGCAAAACCTGGGTATTGAGGGCAAGTATTAAAACTTAATGATACTGCTCCCAGGTCCCTACTCAAAAGTCTGACAGTACCGGTACTCTAAACTTCTATAAACAAATGAAGGATTCACACACAAAATCTTAACACATAAACACTGCTGTCTGAGATGGGGCTCTGAGAAATGATAGATCCATTCCCCAAATACCTTTCCCTTTGCAATGAATAGTACTACGTCTCCCCCCCCCCCCTTACATATATGGTGACGTCCTCTATACGTCCCTACTCCTAATTTCATTTTTGTGTAGTTTAATAAAGTTTAAAACTTCCCATGCACACACGGACGGACAAACACGTTACTCTATTAATTATATAGGTGTGACAGATCCATCTATAAGTGGCTAACATACCAAAGTGTGAACCCGATGGTCCAACGTTCGTGTCCCCTTGCCGCAAGATCGCGCTCTGCACTTCGGTGCCATGGATGCGTTTTAAATGCCTCGGTTAAATCCCTCCATTCGACAGAGCAACAAGGGAGTTCGTAATGAGTGTTGTTCACTACAGATAGCTACTTTCTCTCTAGTCTGTCAAATCAAAATGGGGGCTAGTGCAGATCGCTCCTGTGTAGCTTAGAGCGAATATCCGAAACAAACAAACAAATACGATGACGAGGAACCCACTTTGAGACTAATAATGGCTGGAGACGGCTTAAATGGGTAATGAAGAAAAACTTTAATATAAGTTTAACATGACAGCAAATGTACAAC
>NW_013667496.1:142299-147113 GCF_000517525.1 Limulus polyphemus
GTTGTACATTTGCTGTCATGTTAAACTTATATTAAAGTTTTTCTTCATTACCCATTTAAGCCGTCTCCAGCCATTATTAAACAAACAAATATTTGACTAGGATGAGATGTCTTTAGAGAATTTTAACAACTTGTTTTAAAATATTAAAATATTTTAATTACCAACAAATGATATGAACCTTATTTTTCCCTTTGATATTTCAGTCATTAATGTAAATAATAATAATTCATGGTAAATAGCTGTATATTTTTTTCTCCTATAAATTATAATATTGTATTAAGTTTATTATTACTTACTCCCCGTTTTACTGAGGTATCACTTAAATAGCGCCACCTATTTTGTATTTGCTATGGATAAAATTCTAAATGAGGGAACCAAACAGAAAACAAAAAAAATTCTAAACGGTCACAAAGTAGGTCATGCTTTGTGAAGAATTAGGGTTTTTATCTGGCCTGAAACATAAGGTATAAATATTGTAGTGCGTATATGGATAACCAGTTAAAAGTTAACTATACATTGGGTTTGATCCTTGGCCGTGCAGAAGTTGGATCACCAAGGCAAAATTAGCACACAGCCAGTGACTTTTTCACGTCTCTCGTGTTAGGCTGGAGAATGGGGGTGTTCTGTAAGGGGAGAGGGGTTGACTAGTTTAAGAACATCTTACTAGTTGTAACTTGACGTTAACCCTTCAGTTGAAATTGCAGATCGCTCGTCTGGCGTGCGAAAGGTACCGGATTCGATCTCGGGCTACACAGAAGTCGGATTTTACAAGAGACGCATTTAGAATTGTACTGGCTCTTTATTGGTGTGTTCTGTGCCACGTGAGATTTTCCAAGTTCCGCATGAACGTTAGGAGTTTCTAGTTAAGCCTCGGCTTTAAAAACTAGACTTATCTAGTTTCCTTTACATAATATGATTCGAAACCGCTGTTTTGATAGTCTTAACTGAAATCACCAAGAAAGAATTAATAAAGTACAAAAAAAATCAAAAGACATTTGAATTTTAAGTGATCAGAAGATACAACACTAGAAGCAACTTGTATATTTTGAGCATATTTTTCGTAATCAACTAAAATTCTGAAAGTATTTTCTAGGATTCAGAGAGAGATAAAAAAGCAAAGCCAAGCCTAATCCTTATGGGAACCTAAGTTTCAGATAAAGAATACATTGGGCCTGAATCTTATTGGCATATCTAATAGCTCACTCTTCTATTTAAAATAATTCCAACTTAAACATTTTCACTGATTGAGAGGTTATGTAGAACAGCTGATCATCCTAGTAATTATCACTCACACACACTGTCGTGTTTAAAAGAGAGTTTGTTTTGAATTTTGCGCAAAGCTACATGGGGGGGGGGGGGCTATCAGCGCTAGCCGTCCCTACTTTAGCAGTGATAAATTAGTCAACATCACCCACTGCCAACTCTTGGGATACTCTTTTACCTTGGAATTGACCTTCGCATTATAACGCCCCTAAGGCTGAAAGTGACTAGCGTGATCGGTGTGACGGTGATTCGAACCCGCAACCTCATATTGCAAGTCGAGCACCCTAACCATCAGGGAGAGAGCTATTTGTCTTTATGTGCAGAGCTTCAAAATGCAGGGATCAGCCCTTGAATTTTAGCGTTTTATCTCCTAAAGGTTATCATTGAGGCACCGGGAGGAAAAGAGTTGATCTCTTCCAAGAGCAAAATAAGTGCATGTAGCTATATATTTGTTTTATAAAGGTCAACAATTAGAACTTAGGAAACCTAATTTTCCTAACTACTTTGATTTGGTCTGTTCCGGATATTCGTACACAACAACCATCTGTGCTAGCCATCCCTAATTTTGAACTAATTGTTTAGAGGAAAAGTAGCTAGTCAACAGCACCCGCCGCCAACTGTTGGGCTACTGTAATTGAATACTGGGCTTTGACCGTCAATCTAATAATGCACACACGGTATCAAAGTGCGAACAGCGATTTCTTTCACGACAGTGGGACATTGGTTATGCTGGTAGATGACATGATGGGTTATGATGGTAGATGACATGATGGGCTATGATGGTAGATGACATGATGGGTTATGATGGTAGATGACATGATGGGCTATGATGGTAGATGACATGATGGGTTATGCTGGTAGATGACATGATGGGTTATGCTGGTAGATGACATGATGGGTTATGCTGGTAGATGACAAATAAACAACTTTTGTTTACCAACTGATACCGACAGAGACAAAACTTACACAAACATTGCTGCACATACGTTTGCCCACGCACACTTCCATATAGATGACAATGACACTATAACTCGAATTCCTCCATTTAAATGCAGTAATATGTTGAGCTGGCTAACAAGTTTTGGTTCATTACGATTTTAGAAATTGACCCACTCAACCACCCCCACTCTCAACGAAAACGACGTTCCGAATACTCATGCGTGAACTATAATTTTTGTTTGATTGCCACCAGGGGGCTACCTGAATGCTAGTAAGTCTTGATGAAGTGTTTTAAAAGGAATTACAGAAACATTTGATTGGAAAGGTGGTTTCTGTAGCGGATCCCACTAATCTGACTTTACTTTTCATGCAATTACTTATGCTAAGTTAATACTACCCACAATAAGTAAAAAATGTCATTTAAACAGAGAGAAAATATACCAAATTATAATAATGTTTTACCATAATGTGGAATAATTCATTCTGTCTATATTCACAAGCCCTATGTAACGTTGGTTCGAATCCCATCATAAACGTTGGATTTGATGAAATCGACAACATCAATTTTCTTTGAAACCAATTCGCGTGAAATGCTTCAATAGAAGTGCTTATATATATATATATAACTGATATAGCAGTGATAATTAAAGGACTATACATCTACACCAAACAAACTGCTTTCATTCCACCATTATATTAGAGCTACTTTATTTAATTGTTTCGTTCTTTTAAGCAGCACTGATGAGCCGTGAATTCGGTGAAACTAGTCTGTCGCAGCGGGAGTAGCGAATCAAAGCATAGATTAGGTCTCTACGTCATCGTTTCTTCACTGAAATGCACGTTTTTAAATACAAGACACATCACGAATTTCAGCAAAGGAATTTGTGACGTAGAAAAGAACCACAGACGTCGGTAAAGTGTTTATTTTTCAATAAAATTAGTCAAAAAAAAATAAAAGATTGAAACAGAAAAGAACGAGAAGTAATTTCGTTAAAAGTTGAGAGACAAAAGTAATATTAATTGACGGAAGAAATCTTATTGGTAGACATTTGCACGAATTGTTGGGTTCTTTTCATAGAGCATGAGCAGACAATTTTCCAGATTTTATCTTTCCCGGAACGATTCCTCATATTTAGCATATTTACTGGAAAACTGACATTCCTATGTCAATCAAATTGTCAGAGAAGTCGCTACTGTATCGTCTAAACGTTTCTTCGTTTTAATGTTGTTTCTGAACACTAGGTTTTCACGTAGGTATTTTATTTTCTCAGAATTGAAATATTAGCATAATCTTATGACCCTTTTACGAGCATTTATACGCCCCCCCCCCAGTGGCACAGCGGTATGTTTGCTGGCTTACAACGCTAGAATCCGGGTTTCGATACCCGTGGTGGGCAGAGCACAGATAGCCATTGTGTAGCTTTGTGCATAACTACAAAACAAACAAACAAACAAAAGAAAAAAGGTTCAACTACAAGATAACATTTCTACAAACTACACTCACCGTAAAGAAAGGAAAGAAAAAACTTGCCTAAACACTGCCTGTTGACAAAAAAGTCCCAGTTATTATTTAAACAGGAAATACATGCGCTACAATAAATACAAACACTGCCTGTTGACAAAAAAGTCCCAGTTATTATTTAAACAGGAAATATATGCGCTACAATAAATACAAACACTGCCTGTTGACAAAAAAGTCCCAGTTATTATTTAAACAGGAAATACATGCGCTACAATAAATACAAACACTGCCTGTTGACAAAAAAGTCCCAGTTATTATTTAAACAGGAAATACATGCGCTACAATAAATACAAACACTGCCTGTTGACAAAAAAGTCCCAGTTATTATTTAAACAGGAAATACATGCGCTACAATAAATACAAACACTGCCTGTTGACAAAAAAGTCCCAGTTATTATTTAAACAGGAAATATATGCGCTACAATAAATACGTATGTTTTCAAAGCGAGAGGCGCCTTGTTTATGATATTGATACGTAATGCCTGGTTCTTCCGCTTGGGGTCACTCACCGTGAGAACTTGTGATTTTCCCAGCGACATGGCATATTCCGACAATGTTTCTGTCAGTAAACTGTTCGTGAATAATTTATGATCAGCGTAATACTTCGAAAACAAATTTCAACAGCTTTAATTATTCACATTTGTAGTATAACAGTTTTTCATTATGACAGAATGCCATCACTTTACGGTTCGACTCCGATAAAGATCGAGAAATGTATGAATGATTATAGTCATTATCCAATACTACAGCTAAAGGCATTTTATTGTTACGAATATTAAATTACAAAGTGTAGCTGACATCACACCGAGGAAGTAACTTTACTTGAAAGGTGCAGATGTGAACAAGAACAAACGAGTTAACGAAGAAAGATATTTGGTTTACCATTTATATGATATGTACTATACGTGTTTGATTTTTTTTTTAAATGTAGACTACTTAACAGGTAGATTTTCAAATATTTTCAGCCCCAAAATTAAAAATTATTTTTATTATTAAAGGTTTGTATGAATGTTTTAATCAACATCCTTTTGATATCTGTGCTCTCGTTTATAATTACTACAGTTTGTTTGTTTTTTGAATTTCGCGCAAA
>NW_013667496.1:147798-150936 GCF_000517525.1 Limulus polyphemus
TTTACTTCATATTTTTTTATTGCCTCTATCCAAAAACTTTATAATTTTAACATTTCGAACTATTCAACTATTACAATGACCAGGTTTTTGAATGCTTCAATGAAACGTGTGCGTGTGATACGGTAGTCAGGATGAGCATGCGCAAACTCATTTGGCTAGGTGCCATCTGTTGTGATTGTATCCAATCGCATTGAGATAATCTTTAGTCCAGACCACGTGCAGTTTACGTCTCTTCGGCTAACTCACACACATATATATATGATTTTGCTATTACTTCTAAACGAACGATCTCATCTATTTAATGTCGAAAAACGGAAATAAGAAAAAGTTTAGATATCAATCTGTAAATGTTCAAAAACATATGTAAGAATGGTGACAACCAAATTCTTGAGGAGATGACAAATAGGCACCCACTCACAAAACATAAACTCGTTTTCTTTTAATCTATCGGAACTTTCGTCTCACAAACAGTTTATTTCGTTTTGTAAAATCTCCTGTGTTTAAAGGAAGTGAAAAAAAAGGGTGCTACTAACAGTCGTCTTGTAAAATCTCCTGTGTTTAAAGGAAGTGAATAAAAGGGTGCTACTAACAGTCGTCTTGTAAAATCTCCTGTGTTTAAAGGAAGTGAATAAAAGGGTGCTACTAACAGTCGTCTTGTAAAATCTCCTGTGTTTAAAGGAAGTGAAAGAAAAGGGTGCTACTAACAGTCGTCTTGTAAAATCTCCTGTGTTTAAAGGAAGTGAAAAAAAGGGTGCTACTAACAGTCGTCTTGTAAAATCTCCTGTGTTTAAAGGAAGTGAAAAAAGGGTGCTACTAACAGTCGTCTTGTAAAATCTCCTGTGTTTAAAGGAAGTGAAAAAAGGGTGCTACTAACAGTCGTCTTGTAAAATCTCCTGTGTTTAAAGGAAGTGAAAAAAAAGGGTGCTAATAACAGTCGTTTTTAAAATCTGTGTTTAAAGGAAGTGACAAAAAGGTGCTACTAAAAGTCGTAAAATCTCCTGTGTTTAAAGGAAGCGAAAAAAGGGTGCTAATAACAGTCGTTTTTTAAAATCTCCTGTGTTTAAAAGAAGTAAAAAAAAGGTGCTACTAAAAGTCGTAAAATCTCCTGTGTTTAAAGGAAGCGAAAAAAAGGGTGCTAATAACAGTCGTTTTTTAAAATTTCCTGTGTTTAAAAGAAGTGAAAAAAAAAGGTGCTACTAAAAGTCGTAAAATCTCCTGTGTTTAAAGGAAGCGAAAAAAAGGGTGCTACTAACAGTCGTCTCGATTGTTGGTTAAGTCTTTTCTTAGAGAATCGCAGCACACGAACTCCAGGAATTTGTAATTATCATTTTATACGCTAGAGGTGCAATTACAGAACTGCTGTCATTTTACTTTTTTTTTTTCTATCTTTCGCCAATCGACTTTTAAAACTAAATCGATGAAGAGTACGACAGTTTTAGCAGAGGGTTAATTCTAAAACAATTTATATTGAAGTAAACGACAAACATAAATTAGATCAATTAAACTAAAGCTTCGGTCTCCAAAAACAAGTTACTCGTCAGAGGCATGCACAGAGGGAGCGGGGGGGGGGGGAGGCTACACCTCATTAACTCTATGCATACAGACTCGGTTATTTTGTTCAGTTTGTTTTGTTTGGTTTTGGAATTAAGCATAAAGCTACACAATGGGCTATCTGTGCTCTGCCCACCACGAGTATCGAAACCCGGTTTCTAGCGTTGTAAGTCCGCAGACATACCGCTGTGCCACTGAGGGGGCCATTTTGTTCAGTGTAATGCTGTTTGGTTTTATGGATATGAGGCGCGTGTTGATACGGTTTATATGTATATATATATATATATTTATATATAATATGTGTTTAACATTCCATCCTCCACCCAGATAGCGGTCAGACTTAAACTGCTGCTCACGGCTCCGCTAGTCGTCTAGTGACTTCACCAACCAAGTTATATTACTACAATCACGAAAGCTGGTTATTCAGTTCCAAAGAAGGTTTTATACTTTTGACTTTTTCATCTACTAACAAGCACTTGCCTGCTTAATACAGATTTTCAGCTGATCATTCACTAATGTTTCTAACCTGACGCCATTTTCTATACGGGTGGAGGTTTAACCTTGACTCTAGTATCTCAGGGTTACACAGTTCAAGCACTTCTTCGACTCCGACTGAAAATCTAGGCCACCGCAAGCACTTCAGGCTGGGTTATGAGAATGCACTCTCTTTGTGATAAGAGTTGAAACTCCAAACAACACCAACAAGGTTCTTGAAATTTAATAATTGTACAGCAATAAACTGCGAACCTCCGTAAAACACCTGCTTCTAAATCCACCAACTGTGGAACCTTGTGTGATAACAGGATTATGTCTTCCGAAATTAAAAATTGAAGTATAATTTCAAATTACAGAGACTGATGCTATGCTGACTAATATACAGTCTGGAGTTATATTTCAAAACGAAATGTTTTACTTTTTCTTTGATGTTCTTTATTAAAAAAAGACACTTGTGAATGATTTTCTTGTCTGTAAACTTGTTTGTTTGCTGAATTTGGTGTGAAACTAGCTATATGAGGCTATCTGCGCTAGCCTTCCCTAATTTTGAAGTGATAGAACACTTCCCATGTTTATCAAGAATCAGATTTCAAACCCATACTGAAAACCCAGAAATAGGCTGAAACAAAATATAACAACAAAATAACGTTTTATACAATAGACATATCATCTTTCAAACATATATAAAAATGAAGCCACTACACAAAGGATAGATCAGGTCTATAAACATATATAGATAATAATGGCTGGAGACGGCTTGAATGGGTAATGAAGAAAAACTTTAATATAAGTTTAACATAACAGCAAATGTACAACGTTTCGACAAGGTTTTGTCATCATCATATATAAAATAATATAATTTACAGTTGCTATACAAGTCAAATATGTAAAAGTGGGGTTGCTACAGAACCTCCAGCACATCCGGTTCCGACGGTAGACTAGGCAATAAAGCCCAAAAAGTGACATGTACAGACATTTTGGGGTGAAAGTTGGCATGCTCATGTTTAATGATAAAGTGATCAAAATTGCAAAACAAAATGGCCACCAAAATCACAGTTTTTCCTGAAAGGCAATTTACGAACTTTTTTCTTG
>NW_013667496.1:151872-160293 GCF_000517525.1 Limulus polyphemus
GGCTACATGCTAAAGTCTCATCCGGTTAGACCCTATATAATTTTATAAAACAATGCTTAATATTTCTTCAACAAATATCAATAATCGATAAATCTTACTATAAACACCAAAAACGTATTTTGGGATATGCTTATTAGATATATGTTTTTGATATAAAATGTTGTTGGTAGCAAATATTCAAAGTATGCTTACTTTTTACCTCACCATGTGCACGTGCTAACACACGCACAAAACAAAATATTCATATCGTATATGCTGTATATGTCTGTACTATCATTCCAGATGCTGAACTGTTACAACCATACTTAAGATCTCTTTTTGTCAGTGACAACCCCCTCTTATGGTCGCAATGACAGTATTAGTGTATCATTGTCAAACATCAGACAACTGCATGACTTGTTTATGATCACCGAAGCTCCTTCTTACACAGGAATATTCTGGCGATGTCAGTATGCTGTGTTTCTTGTTTGGTTTTGGATGTGGAACGTTGGTACGCACGGGGGCATATTTTACGGTACTTCCCTTCATCTGCTATCAGCAACACCAGCTAAAGGATTGGTTAGGTTTGTTTGGAATTTTGCGCAAAGCTACACCAGGGCTATTCGCGCTAGCCGTCCCTATTTTAGCAGTGAAATACTAGAGGGAAAGCAGCTAGCTAGTCATCATCCCCCACCGCCAACTCTTGGGCTACTCTTTAACTAACGAATAGTGGGATTGACCGTCACATTATAACGAACCCGCAACCCTCAGATTGCGAGTCGTGCGTCCTAACCACCAGATAAAGGAACTCGCATCTTGTTGTCTAGAGTAGATGATTCAATAATACTGTTACTAACGTTAAAAGATGTCAACTTCTCGTGTTGGCAGAACATGCATTTTGTCCACATAATTGAAGAAATAGTGTTTCTGGATTCCCGCAGTGTTCCGCTTGAAGTGGAACAAGACCGAGAAACACTTGGATCTTCCAGTGACGTCACAACACTATGTGAGATGTTGGTTGTGTCGATTTTTTTACGTGTAAAGTCTGAGTAGCATTTTCTACTTCATAATACTGTTTGAGGTGGTACACAAATGCTGTCAATGCGACCAATAGCATCAAACGAGCTTGAATCTCGCAGACTCTGTCCGACATAAGCTGACTCTTTTAGTGTTTGAAACCCCTTGTCAGTTCCCTGGTGTTGTTGATTGACTGGCATTTTCTGCATAGTGATAAATATAGAGAAAAATGTTCTTCCTTTTAAGACAAGTTCCCTCTTCCATGGTCTCTACTAGAAATAAAGCAAAACTAAAAGGATGTCAGGAATTATTGCTACCACCGATTACTATTAAGGATATGCCAAGTGTATTTTTACATGGTCTCATATATCCTACATCAACAGTTGTTAGCCAAGAAACTATGAAAGGTTACCAGCTATATACAGTTAAATATTTCAGACAGCAAGAACGTGTTATCAGAATACCAGATGATTATAAGCAGGGAGTTAATACTGTCAAAGCGACCATAAGAGGTGGTTGTCACTGACAAAAAGAGATCTTAAGTATGGTTGTAACAATTCAGCATCTGGAATGATAGTACAGATATATACAGCATATACGATATGAGTATTTTGTTTTGTGCATAGGAATGTGTGCGTGTGTTAGCACGTGCACATGGTGAGGTAAAAAGTAAGCATACTTTGAATATTTGCTACTAACAAAATTTTATATCAAAAACATATATCTAATAAGCATATCCCAAAATACGTTTTTGGTGTTTATAGTAAGATTTATCGATTATTGATATTTGTTGAAGAAATATTAAGCATTGTTTTATAAAATTATATAGGGTCTAACCGGATGAGACTTTAGCATGTAGTCTTTTGAAGGATTTGCTGACAAGTTGTGTGAGAAAAATAATAATGCATGACAAAAAATGTCCAAATGTAATTGTTCATATTTTAAGTTACCTTGGTTCAAGTAGAAGGTAGATATGTTTTGCAGTTGAAAACAGCATCTGTTGTGGCAACACTAAGTAATAACAAGAAAAAAGTTCGTAAATTGCCTTTCAGGAAAAACTGTGATTTTGGTGGCCATTTTGTTTTGTAATTTTGACCAACTTATCATTAAAACTGAGCATGGCAACATACTCGAATCATCTTAAAAAATCATGTTGCCAACTTTCATCCAGAAATACCCGTAGAAGCCTTATTTTGCATCTTTTGTGGATTGTTGCCTAGTCTACGCCTCTGGTTCCAGATATCTCAAAGATAATGCAACACGCGCTTTCGTTCATCTACGAACTACACAGCTACGTACGGTAACTGCTGCTACATACAAACGTACATTTTTTTTCAATAAGAGCAAAAGTTGCTTGCATTTTATCCAAAGGATTTGACTCTAATATAGCAGATTATTCTTTAGCCCTAAAATTATCTATTGGTCTTGTTTTGTTCGTTTTGAAGTTAAGCACAAAGCTACACAATGGGCTATCTGTGCTCTGCCCACCACGGGTATCGAAACCCGGTTTCTAGCGTTGTAAGTCCGCAGAAATACCGCTGTGCTACTGGGGGGCATCTATTGGTCTACTGGACCTAGTCGGGTTTTTTTAACAATTTTTAAATTAAACTACTTGAGTATACATCATTTTGTTGGTTACAAGGTCCCTAATAACACATGACTCACATAGGCATACAAAATACAAATAATCATACCATCGATACTGCAATTAGTACCACTAATTACTGTCGGAGTCCATATGTATTTTACGGTAAAAACAAGTGATTTCACCGAGTTTTGTTTTTTTATCAGTTCAATATACTACATTTTGTACGGAGCCCGACCGGTAGAGCACGGTATAAAAACAAATATGTAATTTAATTGGTGGAGAGGAATCATATTCTGGCGATCAACAACGTCAATTTAAAAATAAAAATAAAGTGAAAATGTTGGTAATTTATTCATAGTTTTCATAAACAATTTCTAGTGGAGCTCGAGTCATTAGGGCTAAGAAGAACAAACAATTTTCTGAACTGTTGTAGAAAGTGTCAGAACAGAATATTACAACTATCGACACGTGTTATGTCATGCCACGAAAAATTAACATCTGTATTATATACTCGAAAATATAATGAGTATGACAGACATAAGAGACTTGACAGAAATACGTCAGTGGGCTGGAATTAGAGACAGGAAGACAAGCCTTCCGCCTGGCCAAGTGCACTAATAGATAATAAACATCTGAAGACTAGGTATCCCGCCGCAGTGGTCCTAGGATGTACCCGAGAAGTAAGAAACATACAGCACATGTTATCAAAGCGTGAGAAATTAATGACACGTGGTCTAGCACTGGTGGTATTATTCCGGATTAACCCTAGCGCCTTTAAAGATAGGTATTTGACTGTAAACATTTATCCAGAACAGAGTGGAGACTTCTTGGAATAGTCCGTTCCTGTCGACACAAAAAAATATCTACGACTATTTCCAATGTCACCAAGAAACCGTTGTTTTGGAGCAGTGTTATCCAGAAACCAATGTTTCGATTTCCATCCAGAGCTACGACTGTTCCCAATGTCATCCAGAAATTAATGTTTTGATTTTTCATCCACAGCTAACACTGTTCCTAATTTCATCCAGAAAGCAATGTTTTGTTTTAATCCAAAGCTTACATGGTTTGCTAGTACTAATGTCACTTACAAAATAAACTGGAGAATTTCTAATCATACAATTTTCCACGATTATGCAGAGGTTGAGTACGTTATATTAAAACGATTTTGGGCCTTCACCACATCGTTACAGTTCATGTCGCCAGGTCCCGCGATGCCCTATCTGACGGCAGCGTAATTTTCATTGCAAAAGACTCCGTCGTAAGACTGTCATGTAAAAAGCACACCACCCTTCCCTGCGGAGTTTCCATGAGCCAGGACGAGGACGGTGGTTTTTGCAGCGCTCGTTTCAACACCCCAATTAATCAGAAATTCATAAGCACCGTATGACTTGAACTATATGTCTTCACGTGGAATATCGTGAATACCCGTTTCATTCTTCAGCTGCTTAAAGTATGTGATGGTAGAATG
The DNA here is from genome assembly GCF_000517525.1 of Limulus polyphemus. Taxonomy (NCBI): domain Eukaryota; kingdom Metazoa; phylum Arthropoda; class Merostomata; order Xiphosura; family Limulidae; genus Limulus; species Limulus polyphemus. Next base: position 155,925 of record NW_013667496.1, read on the forward strand.
GATATGTCGTGGAAGCATCTTGTCACTTTTCCAGAAGGAGATCCTTCTTTACTGTGTTTAGTACTGTTGTCTGGGCCACATGGACGACTTTTGCTACTGACCTTTGTATCCGTGGATTCTCACCTGTTACAAAACGCCGTTTATTGCTGCTATGGTATGACTTGTTCATGGTCTTTTTCTGGATAGACCTGGTGCCTCAAGTTGATCCACATTTCTTTGTTCCGTAATGCCATTAAGTACAAGGGATATACCCATCGTGGAAACTCTAAATCCCCGATCTGAACACATCTTTATGACCTTACTGTATGAATAGTTTGCGTTGTAGAGGGCTGTTACACGTCCTTCCCTAAAACGATCAATTTCGGTGGCATCACAAACGTAAGAAATACCCAACAATGTCAAAACGTTGTACTGATTCATGCCATTCCACCGCGACTTTATATTAGCTGTGACTGTCACGTGACTTACTGATTTTTTTATATCCAAATTCGTTTTAATATAAGGTACTCAACTCTCAGTATGTGCAGGGCTTCTTTCTCGCTTACTCTGTGTGTGTGTGTGTACAGACGTGAACAACAAGGTACATCTTGAAACTGTAACGATGTTATTCGATCAGGGAGGCTGTATCAAGTACAGAGTCCAAACTGAATAAGAAACAAAACAAACTCAGCAAGTTTTCAAGTATCCAATTAAAACAAAACAAAAAATCAACGTGTCCTAAATACTGAAAGAGATCAGGTCGTGGGCGAAGAGAAGTCGGGATGTTTACGTCCAAATATGCTCAAGTAACTTTGTAAAATGCTAATTGGAGTAATTGAAATTCAGATTCTACCACTGTCCACGTGATATACAGTCGCATGTTTTATCCTGCATCATTTAGTCTTGACAACAACAAACTGTAGAAAACTTCCGCGTGCACTAAGTTTGCCCAGTGACGAAGGCACTTAGTGGTTTGACAAGCTCAAGACCTCAACCTTGGAAACGTTCCATATACTCAGACTAAACAAAAAATAAGCTACGTCGTATAAATGCGATGTATAAATTGGGTTCACGATCCGAATCAGTGACTTTTTTCAACCAATACGATATAAAAGCAAACATGAGTCATGACCTTTATTTCAAAAGAAGTAGATTAACATAATGCTTAGCTAACTCAGACACTGGTATATAGAACAGAACACTTAAAATATAGAATTTCTGATATTAGAAAAAATACATACGTAACTGCGTAGTTACTGCTATCAAGTGAAGTGTTTGGTTTGTATGTTTTAGAATTAAAGCTACTAAAATGTTGTATGTGCTAATTGTGAACTGATAGACTAGATGGAAGAGCTGTGAGCTGTTAGTTAACAGCATCCAACCTAATCTCTTGAGCTAATCTTATCGAAAAGAGGGATTTGACAGTCACTCTCATAATACACCCATTTTAGCAAAATGACGAGATAGAACCACAGTCCGGCACGCTAACCACCAGGCCACGCCAGGACTGTACGGAAAGTAGGGAGTGAAGAAGATCTAAGCCTAAAACACAAAAGTTTTGTAGTTCTACCAATCAATTCTGTCCATTAAATCCACAGTTGACATTTCGGACATTTTAATATAGTATTATAAAAGGACTGTTCCTTTTAATAAAGTATTACAAAAGGACTGTACCTTTTTAATATAATGTTACAAAAAGACTGTTCCTTTTAATATAGTATTATAAAAGGACTGTACCTTTTAATATAGTATTACAAAAAGACTGTTCCTTTTAATATAGTATTATAAAAGGTATTAAAAGGTACAGTTTTATTAAAAGGTACAGTCCTTTTGTAATATTATATTAAAAGGTACAGTCCTTTTGTAATACTTTATTAAAAGGTACAGTCCTTTTGTAATATTATATTAAAAGGAACAGTCCTTTGTAATACTTTATTAAAAGGTACAGTCCTTTTGTAATATTATATTAAAAGGAACAGTCCTTTTGTAATACTAACAGTCCTTTTGTAATACCCTTTTAATATAATATTACAAAAGTACTGTTCCTTTTAATATAGTATTACAAAAGGACTGTACCTTTTAATATAGTATTAGAAAAGTACTGTACCTTTTAATATAGTATTACAAAGTATTGTTCCTTTTAATATAGTATTACAAAAGGACTGTTCCTTTTAATATAGTATTACAAAAGGACTGTTCCTTTTAATATAATATTACAGAAGTACTGTTCCTTTTAATATAGTATTACAAAAGGACTGTACCTTTAATATAGTATTAGAAAAGTACTGTACCTTTTAATATAGCATTACAAAAGGACTGTACCTTTTAATAAAGTATTACAAAAGGACTGTTCCTTTTAATATAATATTACAAAAGTACTGTTCCTTTTAATATAGTATTACAAAAGGACTGTACCTTTTTAATATAATATTACAAAAAGACTGTTCCTTTTAATATAGTATTACAAAAGGACTGTTCCTTTTAATATAGTATTACAAAAGGACTGTTCCTTTTAATATAGTATTACAAAAGGACTGTTCTTTTTAATATAATATTACAAAAGTACTGTTCCTTTTAATATAATATTACAAAAAGTACTGTACCTTTTAATATAGTATTACAAAAGGACTGTTCCTTTTAATATAGTATTACAAAAGGACTGTACCTTTTAATATAGTATTACAAAAGTACTGTACCTTTTAATATAGTATTACAAAAGTACTGTTCCTTTTAATATAGTATTACAAAAGGACTGTACCTTTTAATATGGTATTACAAAAGTACTGTACCTTTTAATATAGTATTACAAAAGGACTGTTCCTTTTAATATAGTATTACAAAAGGACTGTTCCTTGTTTCCATTTACTGAAAAATAAATAATATCGACTTCATTAATGAAATGGAAGCTTTGATTTACACATCGACATTTCTCGTAGCTGTGCACTCTCGAATCAGGGGTATTTCAGTCACAGAAGCATTGGGTTTGAGGTATTCTTACTGTCTTAACTTTGTTTGTTTTTTCGCCTGCAGTTTAACATTATTTTTACACGTACTTGAAACATGGAAAGAATGTGCTTTAAACACGGAGGCATAATATGAATAAAACTAATTCTATGTAAACATAAGACGAAATAAACACTTGAGGTGAAACATGGTTGAAAACACAAGTTACAATGGAACTATGAAACACGATAAAGAATATAAAGGCAGCATGGAATAATGTTCAGGACTGTCAGTAAAACCACCACCCAGTAACCTATAATATTACACCATCATCCTGCAACTCATAACACTACACCACCACCCTGTAACCTATAATATTACACCGTCATCCTACAACTCATAACACTACACCACCACCCTGTAACCTATAATATTACACCGTCATCCTACAACTCATAACACTACACCACCACCCTGTAACCTATAATAGTGTAATATTATAGGTTACAGGGTGGTGGAGTAGTGTTATGAGTTGTAGGATGACGGTGTAATATTATAGGTCACAGAGTGATGGTGTAGTGTTATGAGTTGTAGGATGACGGTGTAATGTTACAGGTTACAGGATGGTGGTATGGTGTTATGAGTTGTAGGATGACGGTGTAATATTATAGGTTACAGGGTGGTGGAGTAGTGTTATGAGTTGTAGGATGACGGTGTAATGTTATAGGTTACAGGGTGGTGGAGTAGTGTTACGAGTTGTAGGATGATGGTGTATTGTCATCCTACAACTCATAACACTACACCACCACCCTGTAACCTATAATATTACACCATCATCCTACAACTCATAACACTACACCACCACCCTGTAACCTATAACATTACACTGTCATCCTACAACTCATATATTATACCACCACCCTATAACCTATAATGCTACACTGCTGTCCTACAACTCGTAACACAAGTAATATAAAAAAGTGAAAAAATAAGGATGATGTAGAGATGGCAATGCCAAAAAGTACAGAAACAAGGTAGGGATGAATATACAAAACCATATAAAAATCCCAACATAAGTAGCCAAATATTTCAAAGAATAACTTTTATCTACAACTAAATGTTGAATTCCTTTCATCTGCATGAATTCAGGTTTGAATAAAAGCATTTAAACTTAATAATGCTATAAAGTTTTACAATGGTTAATTCCCATCAGCTCATAACATTGACTCAGTGGCTACTTAGGTAGGGATTTTTTGTATAGTTTTGTGTATTCATCACTACCTTGTTTCTGTAGTTTTTGGAATTGTCATCCTTACTTGTTACAAAATTCTATTACATGTTTTCCCTGTTTTTTTTTTAATGAATGGTAGTCGCTATAAAGGCAGTAGTTTTAGTCTGGCGTGATGAGTTGTCTTGATGAACATCATGTGGTTGAAGTTAGTGAAGG
>NW_013667496.1:161293-173904 GCF_000517525.1 Limulus polyphemus
TGATGTGCTGTCTTGATGGACATCATGTGTTGAAGTTAGTGAAGGTGATGTGTTGTCTTGATGGACATCATGTGTTGAAGTTAGTGAAGGTGATGAGTTGTCTTGATGGACATCACGTGTTGAAGTTAGTGAAGGTGATGAGTTGTCTTGATGTACATCATGTGTTGAAGTTAGTGAAACGCTAAACTGCTTCTGTACTCCCCAAGTTAAAATGCAACATCTTGGTTTGTAAATAATCGCACAACTTCAAGCATTGGTGAACTAGCCCTTCTGACGTCAGAACCAGAATAATCAGCACAACATTTGGCTGTTACGCTACTCGCCGGTTCTCTACTTTAGCGATGTTTTTTGGCTAAACTGAAGGTCTTCATATCTTTTTAAAAACCTCAAAAACCCAAGTTAGGTGTTTATAAAAATCTCTTACATTGTTATAAGAGATATTTGAAACTATGATGAGCAATACATAATATGCGACGACCATTTTTTTCCGGCCCATCTCCACCGTGCTTAGTGATTACACCAGTATACTTTATCCCTGCCGGTCCAGTTTTACAGCAAAGTCTGTTAAGTAAGCTACGTTCGTTTCTAATGATGGATATACCCATGTTAAAAAACAACAACTTTTTTCTTTGTTGTTTTCTCATTTTCAATCGTTAACTAAAGATTGTAAGAAATTTTGCCTCTGTTCGAATATTATGGCCCGGCATGGCCAGGTGGTTAGGGCGCTTGACTCACAATATGAGGGTCCCGGGTTCAAATCCCCACCCCACCTTTCAGCCGTGGGGGCGTTATAATGTATCGATCAATCCCACTATTCGTTGGTAAAAAGAGTAGCCCAAGAGTTGGCGGTGGGTGATGATGACTAGTTGCCTTCCCTTTAGTCTTTCACAGCTAAATTAGGGAAGGCTAGCGCAGATAGCCCTCGTGTAGCTTTGCGCAAAATTCAAAAACCGAATATTATAGTAAAGCATATAGCGATTAGAAAATAAAACACCGCGTGTTTGGTTTATTTTCTGGTAAGAGTTCACTCATCTGGTGGCTCATTATAGGCAGATACAGAGTGTAAAAGTTCAGTGAGGCCTCAAAAGACAGGCTGAATTGAAATCGATACGAGATCCTTTAGAATGTTAGGTTGGTCAATCACGGTCAAGAATTTGCACGATTCTATTGGCTTCCCCTTTTAGAAATATTTGAAAACAAGAAACTTATTGCAAAAAAAAGGCTGAATAACTGTATCTGGTTTATGATCTTATTACATCAAATATTTTAGCAGAATGATGGGCGACTTTTCTTGACCTGCTTAGAAAGTAAAACGACTTCGAATTATTTTTCAGTCATGATTTCACGTACACTTCACCACTGAAAACTCGCTACTCTCGTTACTTACCCTAAACGGTCGAGAATCCTAAAATAGTTGACGTTTCGAGAGAATTTGCTTATTTCGTTATTATGTGCTACGTCACCTTGATAATGAGCTCAGGAATGATAAATGTTGTGTGCAGCTTTCGTGACATCCCTTTCCGCGTAAATAAATAGAATGACTGTCTTCCAGATGGTTACGTCCAAGATGTATTTCACTTTGAGAAACCCCAAACAATATTCCACACTAAAATTAACTTAAAATAAAGCCAGCTACAAAAACAGGTTTAAAACAGCCAGATGACGTAACTATAGTAACATTCTCTCTCATTGCAAGGATAAAATTTGATATACATCTTAACGAAGTTCGATAAATATTCAAATTAACTATTATTTCTATATACAACTCTAACACAGAACTTATATAAACATTAATTACAATAACATGAATTCACTTTGTGGTGGCGGCAAGAAAACTGAAAGAGTATTTTGTTATTAAGCACAAAACTACACAATAGGCCATCTGTGCTCTGACCACCGCGGGTATTGAAATCTGAATTTTAGCGTTGTAAGCTGTGAGACATAACGTTGAGCTACTGGGGGGGGGGGGGGAGAGGGTATTAGAAACAAAATTTATGTAGCGAATGTTGTAAGTGTAATAAAGTCATCTGGGATTTATAGAGTATGTTATCAAAATGTGATAAACAGTTAATCCTGAACCACAGTAAAGATAATAAAAATAATAAGGCTATTATAACTGTTATATAAGTGTGTTATTTTTGAAACAGTTCATTAATAACTCGCCTTGCTTTTTAACACTTTTAATTTTTACACGTGTAGAACAGATGACTACGACAGATAAACCTCTACAACACAGTAATATACGACAATCTGTAATACGTAAACTAATCAACACCAGCTGGTAATAGTTACGTTTTATAGCCCGTTAAACACGGGCTACGTATTACCACCCCGTATAGGTGTACAGTGATTTCGTGAAGAGGCAACTAACGGTAAATACATCCTTCACACGCGTGTGCATTCATTTATGGAAGTACAAGACTTGTTGAATCATGATCTCCGCTCACACACATAAGTTGTTTTAATGAATAACCCTTCAATAATTTCTTTTATAATATGTGATACACTAAACCTGGCTTGGTATGTCACGTGATCATTCCGATCGTAACTAAGAAACAAGAGTAATAAATAACCAGCATGGGAAAGTTATGTTACCCTAAAGGCCTAATTTTGTGATTTCAAGTATATCTTAAAGCAACAAAGACACCATAAAGCTGTGATTTTAAACCTAATGATCACAGATAAAAGTGCAATAAGATGTAAAAGTAATGGTTCGGAAAGCTATAGTTCAAAATGGCGACAAACATAAACTTCAAAGTGCATTTATCATATACGTCATTTCATTTCAGTCTGTAATAAAAAACTCCTAAATTAATAGTTATACGCATAAGCAAAGTACTGAAAAACTCAGCGACAGGTAATTTACGAAGAAGAAATTGTAATAATTTTGTTATCTGACACCATAAAGTAAACTTACTTAATCCCACCCTCTTTACAATCCAGCCACATTTTAAATTTGTGCGTTTAGAAAGTGTGGCTGTTTTGTGTAATAACTGTCTTTGGAAGAGAAGGGTTAAAAACATCGACACTATCCTTTACGTTTTGAATTGTATTTCATTAGCCGCTACCTAAAATTTCTTAACTGATAATATACTATATTAGTTTTCTTACAGCAAACTTTCTAGGCCTAATGACCGTACTTTACCTACAAACGTTCTAAGTGTAGTGATGGTACTGTAGCTAGTTTACAACAGTTCCATGATGCATGTATTGTTTTACTCTGTTTTTCTCTCTTTTTTTTTAGTAGTTTTTCCTTAACATGCTTGTAGGGATTATTTTGGTAATTCAATGTTATCTTTTGGAAAGGTTTTCGTTAGAATGTATGACTGAAAAGAAAAACAGCATTTACGAGTGCAAAGTAGGCTTAATGTCTGAAATAGGTTTAATAACATGATGTTATGTTCTTATGGTGCATCAATTACTATTTTTTATAATTATTTTTCTTTCCATTTAAGTGATTAGCACTGCATATCTTTTTTTAACCTTGTGAAAAAAGTCTTTACACAGAGACAAATTCAAAATGGCGAGTAAACTTTCAGTCTAGAATATTCAATATGCTTAACCTTTGTTGTTGTAGTGTTTTGAAATTCACCATTACATTTACTGCGTATGACAACACAGCTCCAAGCTGTGGTTTAACTTGAGTATATATCGAAATATAACAGTAAAAACTATGAGAATACAATAATGAAGATTGATGTAAATTTCTCGCATAATTTATATTTCATGGCCTGGGAAAAGTACCAAATTATCATAAAACATCTCCAGGGAAATTAAGCTACTGTTTAAATTGACATTATCGTTTATTCATAAGCCTAATGGTGTATATTTAATATATATATAATGCATATAAGTGTCAAAAGTGTAAATTCATGTCTGACTACTTCTTGTGAACAGAATTCACATAACTAAACAATTTTTTGAAACAGAATTAATAAATTTAAGTTATATCAAGCGACCAAAATTGGTTAATTCACATTATTCAATCACTGTAAAAATGTTTTTTATTGCCAGTTCAGAGGGCGCTGTACATTACATGAAATTTTTTTTATGGTAGAAGTTTAAATTTTGGCCTTCTTAATGCAAAAATTTTCACCAACTGGTGTTTGTTTCTTAGTGTTTGAGTCCTCTCGAATTGATCTCTTTTGACGTTCGTGTCCTTTTTAATTCGTCTTATTTGATGTTTGAGTCTCATTTAATTAATCTTCTTCGTATTTGAGTTCTCTCTAGTTGTTTTTATTTTGTGTTTTATTCCCTTTTAATTAGTCTTTTTTGGTATTTGTGTCCTCTTTAGTTTATCTTTTTGGTGGTTGAGTCCCCTTTAATCAGGCTTTTTTGTGTTTGAGTCCTCTTTAGTTGATCTTTTTTTGGTGCTTGAGTCCTTCTTAGTTGGCCCTATTTGGTGTTTGAGTCTCCTTAGATTAGACTTTTTGTGTTTGAGTCCCCTTAAAGTAGGCTTTTTTTGTTTGAGTTCTCTCTGGTTGGTCTTATTTGGTGTTTTAGTTCCTTTTAATGTATTTTTTGGTCTTTGTTCCCTCTTTAGTATATCTTTTTGGTGTTTGAATCCCTTTTAATTAAGCTTTTTTTGCGTGTTCGAGTCCTCTTTAGTTAATATTTTTGGTGTTTGAGTCCTCTTTAGTTGGCCCTATTTGGTGTTTGAGTCCCCTTTAGCCAGTCTTTTTTGGTTTTTGAGTCCCATTTAGCCAGTCTTTTTTTACTTGGTGTTGAGTCTTCTCTGGTATTTCACCTATTTTGTTGGTTGTTACTTTGATTCCTTTTTTTTGTGTGTGTTTGAGTCCTTTCGAAACAACCCAAATTCTCCTAACACAGGGATACACGCTCTTTACCCATTACGTTCAGAAAAATATGTTGGTTCTTAAAATACCCCTGTTTTTATTTACATAAAATCTTCATTCAGAAATATAGTGTAAAAATAAATATACAGCTACATTAGGTACGTTGCATTACATCTATAAAAGCACAGATGTCCGGTCTCAGCTTTGCTAAAGATTACCGTAACACTGTCGAAATAAAGAACACGCGTTTGAACCTCATTTATTTAAATAATCCCTCCTCTCTCTGACGCCATTGGTTCTGATATGAGATCTCATTTAACTGTTAACTTCTCCCACAGAAGGGGGGCTGTAAATAAATTGTTTTCCTTTAAATTATAAGAACTTGTGAGTGAAAGTAAAGAAGAATATATCAATGTAAACTACAATATATATTCAGTACCGACGAAGCTTTTCGCTCAATACCAGATAATGTTTGAATTCCGTACCTGTTTCTTTTACTTTTTTTTCATTGAAGAACCAAAATAAGATAAAAAATTATTACCAAACAGTTTGAAATTACGTAGAAAACGAAGTTTTCGTACAGTTTACGTTTAAAACAAAGGAGCTCATATAAAAATAATACGTCCATATATTTATGGATGATGTTCCTAACACCATGACAAGAAACACCCAATCGACGTTTATATTTTTGTCGCTTATTGTAAGCTTATAAGTGATTCATCACATTCAGTGAAAATCAAAACAAATATAAATCCTCTTTAAAGTCCGGATAAGAGTTGAGGACACTGCTCATATATCAGAAATACTGGACACAGTTTAAAGTAGGTGATACTCGGTATTCAACTTTTTCGTTTACAAAACTGTAACATAACTAAATATATAACGGCAAGAACGCTAGTCAATTAGAAGGAATTTGTAAGAGCTATAAACAGTTAATTTTCATACTTAGTATTTATTTAACATTAAGTCTTATACAGAAAAAGCTGTGCAACAGCATCAGTAGAAAATAGAACAATAAACATCTGCAAGATGGCGCTTTTAACGCACATTAGAAATTGGCGTAAAAACGTTGATAATTATGTGAAATGTAAATTACATTTAAATAAACTAGATAACTCGAGTCTTCTTAGAATGTATTCATTCCTTCTTCATGGGTGGACAGAAGGTAACCCGATTTCTTTCAGAAGTTAAGATCTTCCTTCTTCAGGGGTAAACTGGTCGAAACCTGATCACTTTTGGAAGGTGGATCTTTCTTTCTCAAGGGTGAACTGAATGAAACACAATAGTTTTGGGAAGGTAAGTCCTCATTCTTCTGGGGTGAAATGAGTGTAAGCCGATTACTTATCTTGTATAATGCATAAAATAATAAAAAAAACACAGGTAGTTTGGCCGAAAATATTTTAGTTATTTTTATGAGAGTGATTGATAATGGTAACGTAAAGGGAATGGACAATTTCTTCATGAGACGCAAAGTCTGAACTAAATTTCTTTGACGTAGATATCTCACGTCTCGATGTCGAAAACGTTTAAATTATTAGATTATTTCTGACCAACGATAAGATGGCTTTATACTGATAAATATGCAGATTCAATTAGTATCACAACAATGATAGCACGATACTAAATAATTAACTTGTCTGAGATAACACGTTTCGCAAACAATTGTAAAAAGAACAACAACAACAAAAGACTCCAAACATTTGGAAGGTTTGGTTTTCCTAAAGAGTTTATCGTTTGAAGAAAATACCACTATCCAAAAGAGTTCCAAGCTCAAGTATTAACAATTACGAAAACTATAATTCAAATTTGCTTATTTTAGAGCAAAGCCACATTAGACCACCGCTGTGTCCATCGCGAGGAATCGAACCCTGAATTTTGGCGTTGTAAGCCCGTAAACTTAGCGCTGCCCCACCGGAGGACTATAATTAAATATTGCATTTCCTGATAAAATCATCAAAGAAGATGCTGCGTGGAGCCCATAGATGGCGCGACTACAAGAAAACTAAAATATGAGAAATAAAATCATAATTTCTTGCGTGAGACTAGACTTCTGTTTTCCTGACTGACTCAAGGTGTTTGAAAAAAGATGGATTGCCCATCTGAAAGAACTAACCCTTTTGTATCAAGTTTTCTTAACGCCAGAATTAAACTTGCAACAGAACTATGGTACTTGGGAAAAATTTGTAACGCCATTATTTTTCAAATTATTCATAAGTACCAAATACCTTTTATTTACCAGTATTCGCAAAGTTCAACAACTATCGTCAAGTTTTATGAATGTTTTATACACTTGACCAGAGTAACCCGTCACTTAAAAAAAGATGATGCATATCTATCTTTTTTTTTCTCCAGGACGATAACCTCAGTTTAATTTTCACGTGCATGGGCCAAGCCTCTTAAAAAATAGCAAGGTATCCTGGTTAGTCTCATAGCTCACCATATGTCAACTTTTACAGGCATTGCTTTTCGCATTTACCATGGTAAACTTAAGTTACATGGTTCAAAGGAAAGTTCGTTCATAATACGGGAGGTAACTGTAGCGGGGACATAAGAAAAATAAACACGTTTAGTGCAGGAAAACGTACTTCCTGGTTTTCTGCTTTCGGTTCCTTACGTGTACAGTTACTATGTTCAGTTTACCACACTTTAAAGAGTAATTATCTTTTAAACACTTGGATATTTTGGTCTCCGGCTTATTTATGGAAGCGTGTGCTAACTTTATTTAACCTAGCTAGCCTCGGCTGTCCATATTATGTCCATCATGCTCTAGCAAACGAAGACCATGTGTGGTACGATAATTGGTGCACTGTCACTGGATGTTCTGAAGTCTTAGTATGAAACGAGAATTATGTCATAATGGATCTTCTGAAGACTACGTGTGTCACGAGAACTGGTGCCACAATGGATCTTCTGAAGACTACGTGTGTCACGAGAACTGGTGCCACAATGGATCTTCTGAAGACTACGTGTGACACGAGAATTGGTGCCACAATGGATCTTCTGAAGACTACGTGTGTCACGAGAACTGGTGCCACAATGGATCTTCTGAAGACTACGTGTGACACGAGAACTGGTGCCACAATGGATCTTCTGAAGACTACGTGTGACACGAGAACTGGTGCCACAATGGATCTTCTGAAGACTACGTGTGACACGAAAACTGGTGCAACAATGAATCTTCCGAAGACTGGTCCAATGTCACTAGATGTTTTGCATGAGAACTTAATACTTTTTAAGGTTCCACTAGGTGGACGCAAAGACACACCGACTAAGTACTCTTACATATTTCTCATAGAAAGTAAAATTATACAAGTGACGAGACTATTGTTTGATTTCGTCATATGAATAAATAAATAAAACGTAAAAACGCGAATTTTCATCAAAATGGTCCTCTTGTAGCTTAGCGGTAAACCAAGAGGGCTCAAATCGCTAAAAACCAGGTTTCAATAATCTCGGTGGACACAGCAATAATAGCCCATTGTGTAGCTTTGCGCTTGCCAACAAATAAACAAAAAGTTGAATTCTTCAAAAATTGTTTTAAAGTCGGGCTTAACGAGTCAAGTGGTAATTGGGACGAATATATATTTAATGAAGAAAGGTATACTTCCCGGATGTTTCAGTTTCAATTTACGTCTACTGTCCTATGAAAAAAATACTAATTCGGATTTTTTGAAAATCACCTACTTTGTGTTACTGCATGTGTTTGTGTATACACACACCACACTTAGTTTGTTACAAAAAATGACATACGTTCCAGCATCACGGTTTAATTTTGCTGTCAATGAAAGTGGTACTTTATGTATTTATATAAATTAGTTGCCTGGGTAAAAACATTTACATAAATTTAGGCTTAAGGGGCTCATTTATTCACTACCTCTAAAAAGAGTGTAACAGAAGTGATTTTCATTGTTTCAAGTTTAAAGAAAGTATTTGTTTTAAAAATAGCATTTTTAACTAGTAAGTTCGATAATTCATAATCTCACTCTTTTTAAAATTTAACAGCTACTGTATGTTTCGAATTTTGCGCAAAGCTACTCGATGGCCATTCACGCTAGCGTCCATAATTTAGTAGTGATAAATCACCCACCGCCAACTCTTGAGCTACTCTTTTACCAACGAATAGTGGGATTGACCGTCACATCATAATACCCCCACGGCTGAAAGGGGGAGCAAGTTCGGTGACGGGGATTCGAACCCACGACCAGCAGATAGCGAGTCAAGCGCCCCATAATCACCAGACCGTAAGTATGGGTTTGGTTGTACTTAAGTACAAAGTTACACAATGGGCTATATGTGTTGTGCCCACCGGAAGTATCGAAACCCGGTTTTTAGCGTTATAAGCTTTCAGACTTAACGCTGAGCCACTAGGGAGCATAAATTGTACATCGTTAATTAAAGTAAGTATGGGACCTTAAACACAAAGATACGAAACCCTATAACCCGAGTGCTTTTGTAATGTGGATCTTTCTTCTTCAGGGGCAAACTTTATCATCCCCAGTGGTACAACTGTGTGATTTTAAATGAGGCTTTAGAAGGTGTGTGTATGTGGAGATATATCTTTGGAAAATGTAACGCAACTATATACTTCCAAATGAGACTATACTTCGGAGAGTATCTGGTACAACTATGTGTTTGAAAATAAGTAAAAGACACTGGAAAACGTCCGGTACAACTATATGTTTGAAAATGAGGAAGAAACGTTGGAAAACGTCCGGTACAACTATATGTTTGAAAATGAGGAAGAAACGTTGGAAAGTGTCTGGTACAACTATATGTTTGAAAATGCGGAAGAAACACTGGAAAACGTCCGGTACAACTATATGTTTGAAAATGAGGAAGAAACGTTGGAAAACGTCCGGTACAACTATATGCTTGAAAATGAGGAAGAAACGTTGGAAAGTGTCCGGTACAACTATATGTTTGAAAATGAGGAAGAAACGTTGGAAAGTGTCTGGTACAACTATACGTTTGAAAATGCGGAAGAAACACTGGAAAGTGGCTGGTACAACTATATGTTTGCAAATGAGGCTTTGGGAGATGTGAGGTACAAATGAGTTAGAAAGTGGAGCCGTGTGAGGAACGTGTATATAAAGAGGAATAACACCTTGGTGTTGTTTCCGCGTTACAAAGACTTCTAGGAAAATATAAAATTGATAGCGAGAACTGAAAATAATTCCTTACGCTACAAACATCCATGATGGCACTTAAATGGTGAAAGGGGTGCTTAGTGAAAGAAGTACGTGTGATATCTAAGAATGGAAACTGGGTCAAAAGTGGTGCACACGTGTACGTGTGCAAATAAACGAGTGCAAGTGTTTTATTTATTTATTTATTGGCAAAGCAAAAAAAAAAGCACTAGGAGATGGTAAAAAAAATCCTGCTTTCTTCGGTTTCAAACTTTTAATCACGCTTGGAAGATACAGCTGAAAACACAACCCTACTAGCACCCTTTCATGCTGAACCTTGACAGCTTTTAAGAACTCACTTTCCCGCCAGTCAGTGTGGATGTTTGGCTTCTTGCCAAGTTCCTCCCACATAAGAATAGCTCCTGCCAAGTAGCTAGTAAGCAGTTTACACGGAATCAGCGAATCCCCCCCCCCAACAAAATGAAAAAAAACAAACAAAGAAAACGAGTACAAAACAAAAATTAACAAATCACAAGTGAACTTATAAAGAGAGTCAGCAGTTTATAACAGGAGTTTTATTATTTGTTTTTATATGATAACTTCATATACAAGTTTCTATTGTGACATCATAGTTCCTAGTGGCATTTTGTAGTAGACGAAAATACTGAATGTACGATTGGACAAAAATATTGGTTAAATACTATAAAAAAAAGGGTTATGCTTACAATATATTTTTTTCCAATCATAAATTTATTTTTCACTGTCCAGAAATTTTTCTTTGTTGTTAAGCGCAAAGCTTCACAACGCGCTATCTGTGCCTTTCTGACCGCGGGTACGTAAACCCGATTTCTAGCGTTATAAGCCCTCAGACTTACCCCCGAGCCGCCGGAGGTCGTCTCTAGAATATTACCGAAACCAAATAAACAATATTAATTTCAGTTACTTATCAATATACTTTGCCCTACCCGAGTTGCTACAGAGATTGTTTGACTATAGGGAAGGCACCATTGTCAATAACACCAATTGTCAACTATTAGTGTGTTATTTAATATATCTTGGGTTATTCTTAACTGACCAAACAGTGGAATTTGGCAATTAATCTTATAACGCGTCCGCCCAAAGTACGGACAGGATGTGAATCATGAACCTACGGATTCACAGTTTGCAAACACTAACCCTTTTGGCCACACCCGACCCTTTTCAAACAGAGGATGGATGACTCGTTAGCAGTTTGTTTTTTCAACATCTTTGAGTGGCCTTTATATAAACATTCACAAATTTTGGAAGGTTATGGAACAACCCACAGTACGTATTGCGATAATGTGAACCAAAAATTTTCTTATAAAAGTTTTTAATAATTACTTTTTCAACGTTTACTCAATCTTTTTAGCAATGCACGAGAAATAATTATTATTTATAAGTTGCCGTTGTTTTACATATTTAAGGACTGCTATTAAAACGTCACTTAACGCTGTTAAAAAATATATTATTGGGATTACGGCCGAAAATGTCGCTAACAGAAAGGGTACTCAACTGGTGAATCAGTACACTTTAAGTACTATACACTTTAGTTTTATGATACTACCTATTTCGAGTTAGAACAGTATGCTAAGTTAGTTGTATTAACTACTGGGTTAATATCATAAATAACACACATTGTTAAAATGGATACACAATTAAAAACATCTTTAATCCAGTATCCATTCTAACTGTGTTTGTTAATTCTTATTTTAACATTGTACACAAGTGCCAAAAAACAATACTTACCGTTTAATTTTTATGTAGGTAGCTTGCTTTGAACAGAAATTAATGGTAATTCAAAGAACTGTTTTCTTTAAACATATATTGTGTACACAATACTAAATATTTTTGCAAGTCTTCGTGAATTAAATGTGATAGACAGATAGAAGAATCAACGTTTAGAGACCTTGGACCTTACTCCAGTGACTGAATTACACTCATAATATCCCACGTTCTCCAAGTGAGAACTTACACCCACCCTCACAGACCGGCACGTGCTTCAGAACTTCCTAATTATACCGGCAAGCTAACCATATAAAGACCCAATTTTCTGGATATGGTTGCTGTGTTTTATCATAATAATATAACTGGGGCAAAGGAGGAGAGTTAGGAATTAGATAAATTCTGCACAAACAGCAGGGAAAGTAAATACGGCTAGTTCCTCGCAGCTCAAAAGAATCAATACGAGAAAATGGCCTAGGAATAGAGAGGTCACTTGTAAGTAGTAACTCGTGTTAGTGTACGAATCCAGTTTTAGAGCACTAACAAGTTAAAAATTATATCAAAGGAAGAACCTGTGGCATGAAAAGCAAAGATTTGTTTATGAATAAAACAAGTAATATGTTTGAAAAACACTATGTTTCGCTAAGGTCGATACAAGTAAATAATGGAACGTTACAATTCTTATTTTAATACGTCGAAGAGGTTAAGGAAAAGAGGGCAGTTTCAAACTTGTAACTCGTGTTAATATCCCACTCCAGTTTTAAAGAGCCAATGTCGAAGAGGTTGAGGAATAGGAGGCAGTTTAAACTTGTAACTCGTGTTAATATACCACTTCAGTTTTAAAGAGCCAATGTGTCGAAGAGGTTGAGGAATAGGAGGCAGTTTAAAACTTGTAACTCGTGTTAATATACCACTTCAGTTTTAAAGGGCCAATGTGTCGAAGAGG
>NW_013667496.1:174531-182325 GCF_000517525.1 Limulus polyphemus
TACTTGTTTTTCATAGTGAACTGTAACTATGAATAGATGAGTTACAGAATACTTGTTTTTCATAGTGAACTGTAACTATGAATAGATGAGTTACAGAATACTTGTTTTTCATAGTGAATTGTAACTATGAATAGATGAGTTACAGAATACTTGTTTTTTCATAGTGAACTGTAACTATGAATAGATGAGTTACAGAATACTTGTTTTTTCATAGTGAACTGTAACTATAAATAGATGAGTTACAGAAGTTATTTTTTCATAGTGAACTGTAACTATGAATAGATGAGTTACAGAACTACCCCATTTCCGCGCAACTTCACAGCTGTGAGCTGAAAGGGCGTAGCTCCCTAATTATACAACATATAATTTATAACACTAAAGACAAACCCGATTTTGTTTAACAATAAATCATTGGTATTTAGTTCATGATACTCCTAGTGTATACTGCTTAAATTTGGCATGAATACTTGAAGTCCAATTTCCAGTCTTAACTTAACTAAAGGACAAAATAAAATGTAATTAATTTTATGACAATCGTTTCGGCCTCTGTCTTAATTACAGCTGCACAATGAACTATCTTTTACATGCCCAGAACAGGGATCGAACCCGAACTTTAATCATCAAGCTTGTCGCTGAGACACCGAGGGGGGTTGCTGTTCAAAGCCCAATCTAAACAGCTTACATTTTGCCTTTCAATCTTGGTTTATTACAGTTCAACACGACGTAATAATCGAAAAAATTCAAGATAAGTGAACGTTCCATTTTTCGTATCGCTACTCCAGGTTGTATTTTTATGAATCAATGAGACACTTCATCATAAAACCTGTACACCTCCGCTGCTTCAGAGTGCAATAAACATTCCTTCTTCTGCATGTGCAAAATGTTGTTTAGCTTGAGAACAACTAAAACACACGATTATTTAGCAGCAACAGATTCAGGAAAAACCTTCCAAATTCTGATTTGTGTGTGTGTGTGTGAAGCTTTGAAACGTGATACAAGCTTCAAAAGCAGTGAGCTGGCCAGAGTCTAAGGTTACCGAATTCTTGACGCACATAAGAACATATTCCCTATCCCACTCCGATTCTCCGTCAGCCATCCCAATGGCTCAGCGGAAAGCTTAAGGGCTTATAACGCCAAGATTCGGAGTTAAATCCCTGTTGTTGGCATAACACAGTAGAGCCAATTGTAGAGTTTTGTGCTTAACAAAAATCAAATATTTTCGGACCGGGCTTGGCTCAGAAGTTATTTATGATCGGACTGTGAATTCAAAGGTTCCTGGTTCACGTCTCATTGCCGAAAATCTACGTTTCGCACTTTGCGAGTTGTGGGTGCTATAGCTGTAAAAGTGACAGCTCTACTAGTTCAAGATTTGGCGATGGATCCTGTTGACCAGGCCCCAAGTGGCACAGCGGTATGTCTATGGACTTACAACGCTAGAATCCGGGTTACGATACCCGTGGTGGGCACAGCACAGATAGCCCATTGTGTAGCTTTGTGCTTGATTACAAACAAACCGTTGAACAGTTGCCTTCCTTCATACAGCCCATTATTTCAAAATTAAGAACGACAATGCGCAAGTATCTTTTTGTGTAGTGCGCGAGAATCCTAAAACAATCATCCCTCAGCCAGCAGAAGTTTCTCATAACCTCTCATTCCTTAACCTCTTGTAAAAAATTTTTTAAAAAAAGAATCCGTTGTTCAGGAAAAGTAAAATTTCCAAGAAGTAGCTAACATACGTATCTATATATGTAAATAAGCTTGTAACATTCTGCTTCAACTATTATTCCAACTTCATAAAATAACAACTTCAAGTCCAGAAAGTATCCAATTCCATGCACACTTAAAATTTATTTATAAGTGTTCTAAGTTTTGAATTTCAACTCCAACAACTATTCTAACTTCCACATGAAAACGGACACTGTTGTGTATTTCTAACTTTAAAATAGTAACATAAAGAAAATATGTTAGACCAAACAAAATAAATTATAAATAAAACTCAATTTAACAAACGCTTAAACTTATAAAATGAACTATAACAAGTTTTCACACAAATACAAAATAATTTCAAATGTGTTTCAAATTTTCAGATTTGGTCGATTTTTGTTTTAATAAATTAAAAGATTTTAAAGAGAAGGGGGAGTTTTTCAACAGATAAAACGTATCGGATTACAAAATAAAAACTTAGTCTCATATCCAGTAAGATTCTGGGATTTAAAACGAAACTACTACAAGTATTATGACGTAGATTAATCTAAAATAGAAGAAAAAAAGGGGGGTAATAAAAAAACAACACATTCAAAGAATATTTTCGTTTTAAACAGACTTTTGTTTGAACAAGGTGAAATGTGGCAAACCTTTATAAAATCATCGCGTCCTACCCGAGACTATAAACTAAAGATCAATACCTCACGTAAGTTTAATCTTTAAAAACAAACCTTTTGTTCAACAGTTGGAGCTTTTAACGATATAATAACATACCTACCAGATATTAACTCGTGAACTGTAAGGGTGAAAACCCGGTCACTAAATGAAAATAATGATAGATATGAAACATATTCCCGCCAAAAAAACTGACTCCACAAGTCAAATACTGGTTTTGAGCTAAAGAGTCGCGCTAGCAAGGCATATAATATAGGGGGTTAGTGTATAAACCAGATAGTTAATTTTCACCTCTTACGGCAATATTAAATTTTAATAAAAATTTTAAATTACGTCTTCGCATAACAATTACAAGAGATCCCTACAAATGAACGCTGGGCAAATCGTATAACACAGATTTGACTTAATATAATTAATAACCTCTACAAGTTACAAGCGTACGTTGTTGAATCTCTCGACGATAAAAGTAGCAGCGTAGGCAAGACGTAAAGCGCCCTCTATTTGTTCGTCATCTAATTCGCAGGGTAACTCGAAAATAGCTTTCGACAGGACACCAAATCTGGTATATTGGATGAAATTCATAATTACTGAAAATGGAATATTTTTTGAGTTAAACGTTCGAAGGTAAACTTCGTGACCCAACAGAGTAGCTATATCTAAGGTAACATACGATTTTATATCCTGAAAACATCGTGTATAAACACATCAAAGTCAAAACTGTTATTTAAGAGAAGTTAATTTAATTAGCTGGAATATTGTCAGCTGACGTTTCATTTTTATTATAAAGTATTTAATTAATTGAATTGGAGGTATTCTAGATATCAGTTGTCAATAAGAAATTCTTAGGCGATGAAAATAAACTATCAAACAGTGTTCTTTAAGGACTTTTCTGTTTGACATACGAAATTGATAGATTTTTAGGCTTAAAAATAAGCCTAAACTACTGCAAACATAAGTCTAAACTATTGCAACCAACGTTGTTTTCTATTCGAACAAACGGCGTTTTTTAAAGACATAACGGAGCCAACGATAAACTTATAAGCTCTGATAGAAGTTTCAGAATCTTATTATTTGACAAAAACACATATCTTATTTGTGCGCTATTAATCATCATTTTACAATGCTCTTTCAGGACTGAACGAAACTCGCAAAAATAAACAAAATAATAAAACAAAACAACGATAAAGAAAAACAAAATTTACAATTAGAAATCTTAAGATTACTGATCAATGCTGAAAAACGTTAAAACAGGTTTCAAACGACACATATTACGGAATAAATATCACGTAATGATAAGAACAAAGCTGTTCCGACAAGAAAGAATTATTAAAATACCTAACATCTTTTCTAACCAAATAACCGTAAAAATAGGTAACGCCACTAATAATTAATAAGGCTTAAAATTACCAAACATCTTTAATAACTTAAGAATCTTGAAATTAAGTAACCCCTCTAACAGTTAAAGAATTTTGAAAAAAGGTAACACCTCTATGTTAAACAACCTTAAAATATGTAACACTTTTATTAACTAAAGAACCTTGAAAATAGGTAACACCTCCCATAGTTAAAGGACCTTAAAGATATCCAACACTTTTAATATCTTACAAAGCTTAAAAAAATAACTTATACTCAGTGTGAACAAGTAACCTTAAAAGCAACAAACGCTACGAAGAAACATTAAAAACAACTTATAAATAGCTTGGACCCCAGACAAGAAAATAACATTAAAAATTGTTTGTTTGTTGTAAAGCACAAAGTTACACAATGGACATCTCTGCTCTGCCCACCGCGAGTATCAAAATCTGAATTTTAGCGTTATAAGCCCACTGTCTCACCGCTGAGCATTATAAATAGCCTATACAGAAGAGAAAAAAAACGCCCGAAATCTCAATAACAACAGAAACAGGAAGTTAAAGTTAGAAAACGAGAAACTTCAAATGCAAGCTATATATATATAGTCTATAAAGAATAAAAAAGCTATATATATATATATATATATAGTCTATAAAGAAATAAAAAGACTATATATATATATGTATGTATATTGAATACCTAAAGTTTGACACTCTAATTTGAAAGAACTTTAATTCAAATCAGAAATCACAGGGGAGTGAAGTATATTTTCATATATTTACCCTCCTCCACCCCCTTGTGTCATATCAGTAAATGTATTACCAATTAAGTCAGAAACGCCTGGTGGTAATAATTTTGATGACATTTATCGATAACACTGAGAAGCATTAGGTAACATGTCTTTAATTCCCACCGAAAGGGGGCCTTTGTTGTGAACTGCAGTAATATTTCCATTGGATGGTCTTTAATAAGTGACGTGACCAAACAGCTCAGTCCTCTCCCCCCACCTTATCCAAATGGGCCCTAGTTGTATGCAATTACGTTAATAGTTCTCTATAGTTGATCTAATAAGCAGGCCATCAACTTGGGCTCTTCTGGTATTGTGAGTAATGTTACATTTCATACACTAAGTATGAATGTCCGGAAAGTGTCACGTTACACCAGGGGCCGACTCCCATCAATGTAAAGGTCACACGCCTTGTACATTGTACGAAAGTATGATTCAGTGGAGTAAGCCTCACGAGGGGAAGAGACTTATAAACAAACACTGCAGTTGTCGACCCTCATAATGAAACATTCCTACAACCTGTAAATGTAACGGTTTAAACACTGAAAACAGGCGAAATGTCGGAAAGCCAATAGGCCTGAAAACTGTTATATAAAAAAAAGTTAATTGCATGTGAAAAAAATCTGTCCAGGTAACCCGTTTTTATAACAATCCGTTTTATTGTTGCTAACGTTGAAAGACATGCCTTTGATTGTTCGCTGTTCACTTTTCATGTAGGGGCGTCATTTGAGGGGGATGACAGGGACTCCCCCTAAAAAAAAACTCAAAAGGGGGCCCCAAATGGCAGTTCCTGTGAGGCATTACTAGTAAGGCAGAATTAACACATATACGCAAATTACGTCATACAGTGAGGCCCCATCGGACTGCGAATCCAGTCTTCTTTGTCCCCCCTGTTGATATAAGGTACAAAGTGTTAAGCTGAGAGTATAAATTAGGGACAGGCAATACCAAAATAACTTGTACTGGTACAGTGTCCCGGTATAATCATATCTACTTCATTATGTATCCTTAGTTGTGGACTTTGGATGCAGACATATTTCGCGGCATTTTTTTATTCGTGCGGGAGAATATGAATGTTAACTCAACCAGGAAATACCGGTCTTACTACGGAAGACAACAACAACAAACAAACAGATATTGTGAGAATGTGCTTTTAATGCATAGTTCAAGGACATAACTTAACACTGTAACCTGAACCTTCTTAATGGACTTGAGCCCGAGTCGCGCTAGTCGCTGCATACCTGTGGTATATTCTCATTGTTACTGTGTTATCATTATTATAGCGAGAAGAAAATCCCAATCGTTACTGTACTTAACACGGAGAGCTTGAGAAGTGTTGTGGAAAAATTACTACTATAGCATCATTTTTCGTTTAAAAGTTGCTTATCAAATGCATATTCCTTCTGTAACAAAGGTGGCCAGAATCCAAAAGGTTACATTAGTGTTCATCTGTTTCGTCATCCTATTTCTCTGTCTAACGTGCGGCCTTCTTGTTAACAGTTTCTACACCTTTTTGTAGTCTCAACAGTGTGGAAAGCCGAAGCAACACAAGACATTCAACCTGTTGTTTTTGTTCTACAATATGTGCTGCTAAGGGAACAACCGGTTCCTTCTTTTTTCGGCCGCGAGCAGTAATTTTAGATATTATGCAATACCTAAGCCTAATTTTTATTATGTATTTGAAAAGACAAAGACTTGTTCAGTCAACAAAACTGTTAGGCCTTTTATTATACGACAAACACTAGCTTCTTGTGTCTCTGTGGTATACTGCTCATAGAGATGACGTTACAATTGTTTTTAATGAGCTTTTTTATTCTCGTTTGTATCATAATAGGGAATATTTAATGTATTTTATTAATAGCAAACAGAAAGTTAACATTATTTGTACTTGATGTCAAAGTGAAGAGTACATTAAGCGCTCGTAATTCAAAAAGTAGGTAATCTTTGCTTCATGTGCTATCGAGTTTCAAACAAGTTTCAAATTAAAAGTATGTTTTAAATTATAAAATCGTCAGAAGTGACGTCATAATCATGGTAACAAAAACTTATTTTCGTTTTGTGCATTTTTTTTCTTCTGATATACGAAACGGCTAGAATACAGAGCAGTTTCGTACCTTTTGACACCAGAATAGCTGAGGGTTACTGCAATCGTTTATAACATCAAATCTTAACAGTAACTGATATTAACTTCCAGTCAAAGCAAGCTAAAAATTAAACCAGCAGAGAGTATAGATAATCTAATATCCTGCTCTTTCGTCCTTACTTATAAGTATTAGAATGCATTGTTTCATCAGTCAAGTGCCATAACCGTTAGCGACATTTTCAGCCATAATCCCAATATTGCACAATGTTCGGTCAACTTAGGTTAGTCCTAAACTCATATACTACGCTAGCAGTGCACGATAATCCTTATAATAAATATATATTATTTGTTTGTTTTTTTAATTTCGCGCAAAGCTAGCCATCCCAAATTTAGCAGTGTAAGACTAGAGTGAAGGCAGCTAGTCATCACCACCCACCGCCAACTCTTGGGCTACTCTTCTTACCAACGAATAGTGGGATTGACCGTCACATGTTTGGTGTGACGGGGATTCGAACCCGCGACCCTCAGATTGCGAGTCGAGCGCCCTAACCACCTGGCCGTGCCGGGCATAAATATATATAATCATAACAATTCAAAACAAAAAATAGATAATAATAAAATACATATATATTAAACATTCGAAACAATACTGCTAATAAAAATAGCATTAAAAAATAATAGAAAATACCCCACTTACGGAACACACAAACACTAGAGGTTTGCTCGAAAAAGGATATCGCCATATTGAGAAAATATTAGAGGAGTTGGTACCCTGTTCTATGTATAAATTATGTACTCACTATAAAGACGCTGTATACGGTTTATTTCTGTGTGTTATAAAGTTCAAAACTATAAGATAGGTTTTTCGGTTTTTTCCGGAAGTTCGGGTGTGTGTGTGTTTCTTTGTCCCAACTGTTATTTACTCATAATGCTTGGAGATGGCTTGAATGGGTAATGAAGAAAAACTTTAATATAAGTTTATCATAACAGCAAATGTACAACGTTTCGACAAGGTTTTGTCATCATCTTATTTCTCTGTCTGATGATGACAAAACCTTGTCGAAACGTTGTACATTGGCTGTTATGTTAAACTTATATTAAAGTTTTTCTTCATTACCCATTCAAGCCATCTCCAAGCATTATGAGTAAATAACAGTTGGGACAAAGAAACACACACACACCCGAACTTCCG
>NW_013667496.1:182335-183755 GCF_000517525.1 Limulus polyphemus
CGGAAGTTCGGGTGTGTGTGTGTTTCTTTGTCCCAACTGTTATTTACTCATAATGCTTGGAGATGGCTTGAATGGGTAATGAAGAAAAACTTTAATATAAGTTTAACATAACAGCCAATGTACAACGTTTCGACAAGGTTTTGTCATCATCAGACAGAGAAATAAGATGATGACAAAACCTTGTCGAAACGTTGTACATTTGCTGTTATGATAAACTTATATTAAAGTTTTTCTTCATTACCCATTCAAGCCGTCTCCAAGCATTATTAGTCTCAAAGTGGGTTCCTCGTCATCGAATTTGTTATTTACTCAATCTACATATAAATGTGAGGATTCTTTAAGCATTTTTTAACCTTTTTTTCCCCCCTAAAAACTTCGGTAAACAAATGACACACAAAGAACACAAGTTTAATACCATTTCCGTCATGGTCGCTGAGAAACAAACTATAATTTGACTGCACTCGTAGTATGGTTCCAAAACCTGGCGGTAGTTTGGTGAAAAAAAAAGTGGTTAACAATATTGAGCGCATGGTGTAAGCAAGATAAGTATCGTGGAACTATCGAGTTAATTAAGCCTTGAGATGAATATTTTGATAACAAAGCTTTTAGAACGAACTACTGGATGACGTAATGGTAGGTTCTTATCATGCTAAGCGTGACTTCTGTAATATTTTGTCTCTGAACAATATATGTGGATTATTCAAAGCAAAAACAAAACGTGACATAATTATTTATATTTATTTAAAATGTAAGTATACGTTCCAACATGCATTTCTCTTTATAATTACAAAAGTCGTATAAAAAAGAATTCCTTCATTACATACGTATATATTGTAGTTATATGTCCCATTAATACCTTTTGATATTTTATTTATTAATGAATAATTGTTCACGAATAATGGTTGGAGACGGCTTGAATGGGGTATGAAGAAAAACTTTAATATAAGTTTAACATAACAGCAAATGTACAACGTTTCGACAAGGTTTTGTCATCATCGGGTACAAGTAACTTTACACTGATACGGATATATATATATACAGTATTGAACAAAGAGGTCACAAGACCGGATACCGTTGCAGAACTGTTGTAAACTGAAAAGTAACCTCACAAGTAACGAGATCAAATCCATTTATGATCTTAAAAAGGACACTAACATTAAAATTCTAAAAGCTGATAAAGGCAACACCACTGTCATCATGAACAATTCAGAATATATTGACAAAATAAACGACATCCTTTCCGATAAAAAAAAATCCAAAGCCATCCCAAACAACCCAACAAACACACATAAAAAACAATAAAACAGAACTTCATTACAAATGAAAAAAGATAATTTAATTACCGACGATCTTTATGTTTATCTACGTAAAACTGATTCACGCACACCACAACTCTATGGCATTCCTAAACCACACAAAC
>NW_013667496.1:184755-191012 GCF_000517525.1 Limulus polyphemus
CTTCATTACCCGTTCAAGCCGTCTCCAACCATTGTTAGTCTTCAAGTGGGTTCCTCGTCATCGAAATTGTTCACGAAGTTACTACTCATCACAGTAATATTTCCTTATTCCGTGTGTTATTGAACTATCAGAAAAACAAATATTCTGAAAAAAAACAACAACAACCTTATTTGTTGTTTAGAATTGTTTGCACTGAACTTGATAAACATGATCACTAACATCAAGGCAACCAACACAAAGATAGAATAATGTTTCAGACAGCCGAGCGACACTTCCGGTGCAGAACGGAAAAAGTTCGCTTCCTTTAGTGCGCCGTGTTTACATGTACTACTTACCACAGAAATGTGTTCACAATCTGTGATAACAATAGAAGGATGACTGACTGCCTAGGCCTTACAGCTTCTCCTTCCAGAAAACTGACTGCTTAGGCCTTACAGCTTCTCCTTCCACCACCGATATTATTTTATGTGATGACCTTTGTTATATAGTGTCACTCTGCAACGCAATATCCACTGCAGGTAAATGGTGTCGCCTGCTTCTTCTCTCCCCATGCTTATGACGGCTTTCGAAGGCCCGTTTGAGCAACCCGATGGTACAGCAGTCCATGAGAGTTCTCTGTGAATGGTATACCACGAGTTCCAGTTTGTAGAAAAACCGGAATGTTGACTTGGACGTGTGGCTGGATACTTCGTCTTGATGGAGTCACACTTTGTTGGCATTTAGTTGGTAAAAATATTATTATTCCTCGGGGTGCAATGATGTCAGAACGTTAGCAGAGCTCACCTTGGCATTTTTCTAGACTATCCGGCAACTGAACTTATCATTATAGCTCTAAACTGCAACCAAGACAAAGCCATTAGAAAAATATGACATTTTTTAAACGTTGTATCATCGGATTTCTAGACTTTCGCAGACATTTAATAAGTAGACGTATACTTCGTTCAATCTGGTAACATTGCCAGTACTACTTGTAAAGCTGCTTTCGATAGTTGGTCTTGTGTTTGGCTGCAATAAGCTGCAGTGTTCTTGGGTTACTTCCGGTGTCAAACTGGTAGACGGTCATGGAATAGCCAGTTTTGGCATGCTGGAATCTTGCTTTTTCTTAGTTTACTGGTACGGAAGATATCTTTAAAATTCTAAAACTTTCGTGCCTCTTATAATCGCGGAATAGAGCTTTCCGTTGGAAAGTTTTATTATGTAAACCTCCCAGACATGGCTAATTTTTGGAGACATCTCCACATGCATATTATCACACTTCATCTGAATTATGACAGGTTTAACCTTTCTATTATGTTCAGAACTTAGGTACGTCTGCTATGTTTGTGGTCATATTGATCCGATGTAATTTCAAACAAAATGAAACATCCTTGAATTTAAATAAAACATTTTTTCTTTAGATAGATTTCATCGTTTTATGTTCAATATTGGAAATTAATGCAATCATTCATTATAATATACACAAATATATATATATATATATATAATGCTAAAGAAACCAGAAATAGATCCGAAACATAATAGAGGGTTATCTATGTATTTACAGGTCGCGGGAGGGGTGATTAGACGTGCAGTTTTTTACTATAGGTCGTGCACAACCATCTGTAAATATGTTTTGAAACTTTATGAAAGACACTAAGTTATGATATTCATATAATTTACGTAATGAACACTAATCAATGTTAATCAAATCCTGATATTCTAGTAATTGTTAAGACCTCTCTCTCTGGGCATGGCTAATTGACTTGTTTGCTAGACCGCTGACCAGAAGGTAAAAGGTTCGAACCACAATAGGCGTTCAAACTTTCAGATATGGGAGCATTGACAATCAATCCTGTTATTCAGACAAGAGTGTTCATATTACAGTCCAAGGAAGCTTCAGACTCGTGGCCGTCTCCCTGGTTATAAACAAGGGATAGTCATGTCTGAACCTTAGAGGATTTCTGACCCGGACTTTTAGCCCACGTTTTATGTGTGGAACCGTGCAGGTTGAAAATACATGACGTTGATATTAACCCTCTCCCCCAAAGTATTTATGGCCCGGTATGGCCAAGTGGTTAGGGCGCTTGACTCGTAATCCGACGGTCGCGGGTTAGATTCCCCGTCCCACCAAACATGCTCGCCCTTTCAGCCGTGGGGGCATTATAATGTGATGGTCAATCCTACTATTCGTTGGTAAAGGAGTAGCCCAAGAGTTGGTGGTGGGTAGTGATGACCAGCTGCCTTCCCTCTAGTCTTTCACTGCTAAATTAGGGACGGATAGCGCAGATAACCCTCGTGTAGCTTTGCGCGAAATTCAAACCAAACCTAAAGGCTTTTCAATTTATCAAGTAAATTACACGAATCTTCTTTAAATATCACAAGCTATTATTTAACACCTAGTCTGCGAGTAGATGAGACAAAGTCGGGGGATTGGGTAGACTACAGAGGGTGTTATGGTTTCCACTGTTCAAATTAGAACCATAAAAAAGTACTTTTAACCTTAAAACACCACTCTTTACTGCCACAAAAAAGTCCCCTAGTGTTCGGCCACTAAGTTGTGGAGTTTAGGATGTTGGCCGTGTTCCTCTTGAATAAAAATATGAGTGTTAGAGCGACAAGTAAGTTTCGTTCGGTCTTCTTTATCGATAGAACTCGCGAAAACCATGGATAAAATGGTCTTATAAATGAGATATTGTATCGTGAAACATGTGTAGTCACTACTGTATGTTGACTGGGTGATTGTGTTTCCTCGCTTATAGGCTGGAAACTACTTGTCTCAAGGAGTTCGAATCTCTATTCAGAATTAAAAAGAAAGAGTACTGGAAAGTTTTGTTTGAGAATCAAGTCACCAAACATGTCTCCCTAACTTGCAGACTGGGTGTTAAAAATATCCAGGTGATCCATAATAATGGAAAAAGTAAAAGAAAAGTCAGAAATTTAGGAAAACCATGGCAACAGATAAAGCTATATTGACGATCGAGCGTGGTATAAACATTTGATTGAACACGTGGTTTTAGAGGATATATGTTCTTTCCAAGCATGTGCACAGAAAGAAACCAAAATTAAGCAAAGTAAAACATCTTTAGAGATGTGGAAACCGTTAAACCTAACCATTGTTAATTCTTTTTAAGTTTCAATTTTGTCTCTTCTCTTAAAAAATAAAATCTAAGTGCGCGATAACCAATCAATCTGTTTTAAATAGTAATAAAAAAGTGGTTATTTTGTTTTTAGCTTTACTCAGGTGTAAGTATTTTATGACCTGATGATGTAGAACTGACTGATTAGGAAAGCTTTTTACTGATAGGTGGCGTGAACGTCGTTTTCTCAAGCTTAGGGATTGAAGCTAGGTGATGTTTGTTTGTTTGTTGTTAAGCAAAAAAGTTACACAATGGGCTATCTGTGCTGCGCCCACCACGGGTATCGAAACCCAGTTTTTATCATTGTAAGCCTTCAGACTTACTGTTGAGCTACTGTGGGGCACTAGGTGATGATAAACAGGAGTGTACAGTAGAACCTTAAAGCTTTGCCAGTTGACACGTTTATAAAAACACTTAACGCTTAACACATTTATGAAGAAAAACGATCATAGGTGACGCTTCAAAGTGAACTTTACTTATCACGTGACCTAATTATGTATTGCAGTTAAAAGTGTGAGTTCTATTTAAGCGCGCTCTTTCATTCACTCATCGAATAAAAAACCTGTAAAAAGTATCCGAACTCGATGTTAACATTTAGACAGAAAAACCATATTCAACATTACGTCACTAAAGATATACTCCACGTCTGTCAGGTAGTCTGTTGTTGAAACAGACGAAGAATGTAATGACCATTCGAAGTGACTTTCAGTGGTACTAGTCTATCCTTCCGTTAAAATAAAATTTAATTTGTTTTAAGGTCACCTTGCAGCGCCAAATATGCTAATATTTTCCTTTCATAAACGTACTTGGATAAAAATGCTGGAACCTACTGTTGACAAGTGTCACTAAGAAATAATAATTCCATAAAAAATCAAAGGGGAAATCGAAAAAAAACTGATCTCAACTATAAAAAAAACAAAAAACAATAACGAAACATTCACGTCGAAACAAACAAACATAAAATTTACATCGGAAAGTTGAAGGGTAAAAAACCTGAAACGATATTACAGACGTGCCTAATAATTACGTGTATTAAAAGCAACTTATTGTACTGATATGCACGACATTCTGATTGAGCGCTTACATAAATTTCTAACTTTCAATCTGGCAAAGCTCCTAAGCCT
Source organism: Limulus polyphemus (assembly GCF_000517525.1). NCBI lineage: Eukaryota > Metazoa > Arthropoda > Merostomata > Xiphosura > Limulidae > Limulus > Limulus polyphemus. The sequence goes on from NW_013667496.1 coordinate 188,996, forward strand.
ATCTGCCGCCATCCCTAGTTTGATCTACTGATCAGATGGACGGCAGCCAGCACCACCCTACCATCCACGCTAAATGACTGACTGACACTCTTATAACGCACCCACATATTAAAGTGTAGGAAATATTTTGTTGTACACGGATTGTCAGCTACGAAACCCAGAGCTCTACCACAGGGCCAACCCACGCCCTCTTTTCAATCCAAGTCTGAATAAATATTTAAACTAACGAACTACAGATGCGACGTCTAGTTTTACGACAGAGGGCATTATAGTATAAAATCATTTAGCACATGTCATAACATTTGATTTCTTTATTTTTTTTATGTTTGTTTGTTTTGAATTTAGTGCAAAGCTACACGAGGGCTATCTGCTCTAGCCGTCCCTAATTTAGCAGCTAGTCATCACCACCCACCGCCAACTCTTGGGCTACTCTTTTACCAACGCATAGTGGGATTGACCGTCACATTATAACGCCCCTACGGCTGAAAGGGCGAGCATGTTTGGTGGGACGGGGATTCGAACCCGCGACCCTCAGATTGCGAGTCGAGTGCCCTAACCACCTGGCCATGCCGGGCCTTTTTTGTTTTTTAATGATATAAATGGATCTTTCTTATCAAGTTCTGATGAGCTATTAGAGATTGTATCGTATACTGGAGGAAGAGAGAAATAACCTTAATAGTTTTCAATATCTCCACTACCTATAAATTAGAAAACTTCTTTAAAGAATATTTCGAAAATACTGGTAATCTGTAGCAGTACTTAAAGCTAACAACTAATATTTATGTTTTCCGTAAGATAGTTCTATACTATTTTTTTCTTTAATATTAATTACATTTATCAGCAGTACGGGTTATAATGTTCAATACATCTAGTTTCATTATTTTGATTTTTATCATTATGCTTTTATTATAAGAGCTTCTAAGTGTAATGCAAAAGAAATTAGTTTAATATATGTACTTAGGACTAACCTAAATCTCCTAAGCTGGCTGAATCTCGTCATACATTATTGGGTTTATGGCCGGGGATGTCGTTAAGAGCGAGGGTACCCAAATGATGAAACAATGCTTTATAAGGCTTATAAGTGATAAAATAAGAAAAGTATATTCAATTACCAGCATTCGTTACCGAGATAATTTTTAATCTTGACGTGAGTAGGTAGCCTTCTTTGGCCGGAAGTTAATATTAGCTACTAACTGAATATGGAAGGAAAATGGCCCAAATCCAGTAACAAAACTAACTAATAAAGACGTGGTACATCATTTACAGATTACATATATATATACAGAATAACGCGTCTCTTGGAATAGATCATATACAGCTTAATCTGGATTTACGGAATGTTTAGACTATAGAGACACAGAACAATGGGTCCCTTGGCATAGATCATATAGACTACAGATATACAGAATGACGGATCCCTTGGAATGAATCACATAGAGTTTATTCTATATTTACATAATGTTCAGATAATAGATACACAGAATAACGAGTCTCTTGGAGCATATCATATAGAGTTTAATCTGGATATACAGAAGGTTCCAACTATAGATATACAGTATAACGAGTTCCTTGGAGCAGATCAAACAGAGTTTAATCTGGATTTACAGAATGATCAGATTATAGATACACAAAATAACGGGTCCCTTGGAATAGATCATACAAAGTTCATTCTGGAGTTACAGAATGTTCAGATTATAAATACATAGAATAACGGGTCTCTTGGAACACATCATACAGAGTTTAATTTGTATTTACAGAACGTTCAGACTATAGATACACAGAATAACGGGTCTCTTGGAACAGATCATACAGAGTTTAATTTGTATTTACAGAACTTTCAGATTATAGATACACAGAATAACGGGTCCCTTGGAGCAGATCATATAGAGTTTAATCTGGATTTACAGAATGTTTAGGCTACAGAGACACAGAATAATGGGTCTCTTGGAGCAGATCATATAGAGTTTAATCTGGATTTACAGAATGTTCAGATTATAGATACACAGAATAATGGGTC
>NW_013667496.1:192012-201244 GCF_000517525.1 Limulus polyphemus
CAAACAAACAAGAAACCCGCGGAATAAATTCGGGTGATTAAAAAACTTTAATCGGGTTAAAACGTGATCACAATTTGATCGATTATAGTGAGCTTCTAAAAGGTTTAGATATATTACATATGCTGGATTTTCATTAGTTTTTTATATGTAGTTTTTTCTTCAGATACCAATTATCAGAAGATTTTCATCCAGTGGTATTATAAGGTCTCCTTGATTATCTCTAGTACAAATTCGTTGTATTAAGGAAAAGTGGAGCTAACGGACATTCATCAAACTTCCCTCCCAGAGTATACACCTCCATGAAACTTCCTATTATTGGTATGAAGAGTTGGAGACGTCACACCTCCACCCCAGTGAATATTTCACAAATCACTCTGCAGTTAAAAAAAAAATGAAATAAGAACAAGATGTGTTTCGTACTAAGATCTTATAGCTAGAAATGCGTCTCATCCGTTTGATTAAAAGAAGATGCATATTCTCCACGTATAACTAGCTCACAGTTCAATGTTTATACCTGGAATTAGAAAACGCCACGACTTGATTAACGACGTCTGCAGTAACTGACATTTTTCTCAAATGATGCCATGCGATAGAAGATTAAAACCACATCACCCAGTCATTTCGCGGTAGACATTTATTACTGCCTTTTTTTTTTCTTTTTCAGTTTATTGGAATGACATTAATAAAATGATTTTTTTCAATAAGCTGCATTTTTTAAGGTTTTAAAATAAGAACTTTTTACACACACATCTAGTTCCAACTCCTGTATAAATGTGATCACCAGGGAAACATAAGTGATAGCATGTCTTTCATCTACGACCATTAGTTGGGTTGGTCTCAACAAATGATAACGTCTTTCATCAAGAACAGGCCCGGCATGGCCAGGTGGTTAGGGCGCTCGACTAGCAATCTGAGCTAGTCATCACCACCCACCGCCAACTCATGGACTACTCTTTTACCAACGAATAGTGGGCTGAAAGGGCGAGCATGTTTGGTGGGACGGGGATTCGAACCCGCGACCCGAAAGACTTATTATTATTTGTGACCAATACAACTTATGGTCCTTGATGAAAGACTTATTATTATTTGTGACCAATACAACTTATGGTCCTTGATGAAAGACTTATTATTATTTGTGACCAATACAACTTATGGTCCTTGATGAAAGACTTATTATTATTTGTGACCAATACAACTTATGGTCCTTGATGAAAGACGTGCTATAATTTGTTGAGGCCAACATAACTTATGGTCGGTCCTTGATGAATGACTTATTATTTGTTTAGACCAATATAACTTATGGTTCTTGATGTTTGTTTGTTTTTGTATTTCGCGCAAAGCTACACGAGGGCTATCTGCGCTAGCCGTCCCTAATTTAGCAGTGTAAGACTAGAGGGAAGGCCATCAAGGACCAAAAGTTGTGTTGGTCTCAACAAATTATAGCATGTCTTTTATCAAGGTCTATAAGTTATGTTGGTTTCAGCAAATGATAACAAGTTTTGTATCATTAACCATAAGTTGCATTGGTATCAGAAAACGATAAGTCTTTCATCAAGAACCATAACTTTTGTTGGTCTCGGCAAATTATGGCATGTATTTCATCAAGAACCGTAAGTTGTGTTGGTCTCATCAAATGTCGTATGTCATGTTAGATGCAGCAAGTAACGAGCCATTAACTGGTTCCTCGGAACAAGAGAAACAATGTCTTTTGTTTAAGTCATCCTGTTGGATTCCCTTTCATCGAGACAATAGAATTATTTTTTCAGTGCTACACTGAGCATGTTATTAAACTGAACAAACAAAACGATTCTAAGGTCTTTTTGTAAGTTACATTTTTTTTTGTCTGATTGTCTTTGATTGCATCAACGTTTAAACAATGTTTTCACCTATTCCATACTTGTATAACTTTAATCTGTAACCATGTTGGAACGTCAGCCTTCGACGAACAAGTATTACACTCAAACATTTGGCTGCTTGCCGGTTTTCTCGCCAGGTTGCCGTAAAAACAAAATAAATCTAAGAAATATGAATTATTCATGTAATCAGTTTCGTTTGAAGATCAGTTAAAGAATATTCATGGTTATCGGTTACGTAGTATCCAATATCGCGATTTGTTTCAAACCTCATCAGATTACGTGAAGTTTACAATTGACAGAAAATCTGGCAACTGATAAAACGCTCCTTCAAAGCACGATAAAATTACAGAAACACTAGACATTCCAGACCACGAAGCACTCACTACCCTCAATTCTACTGGACAAAGCACAATAAAAAATTAAATATATTTCTTCCTAAAACTGCTAAAAAAATAACAACAAAAGGAACTATAAAGCTAGTCCCCCCTTTTTTATGCGCTAAAAAGTCAGTAGAATGAGTGGGAAAGTGAAGAGTTTGAGTTCAAGACCCCCCACCCCATTTCGTCCCCCGCAGGGTTGAGAAGAGTGGGAGGGACCAGACTTTTTGTACTGTTAGCATATATAAGATATAGCGGTTACCGGACCTCACATTCCTCACTGCTGACATAACGCTGGTATTAAAAAGGTGGAAGCCAATACGAGGGCTTTAGCGTGGGTACTGAAAAGGTAGAACGTGACCTGGAGATGTGATTAGCCGAACACCAGTTTCACTGTTTTCAATAGAAAAGAATGAACGTCGTGGAGTGGGTTTCGAAACTTTCTCTATTCTCTTGTTGGCTCCCTCCAAATTTGATCTCACGGTAACGTCACAGTTAAAATAGACAAGTCAAGTCACACTAACACGAGAATAACAGATTTTTCATCTGCCAGTTCTTCTAAATAATGAGCAGATTAATCGAAGAAAATAAGAACGAATAATCTATGGTGTTAAAATAAATTGTTTGTTTATAGTTATGCACAAAGCTACACAATGGGTTATCTGAACTCTGCCCACCACGGGTATCGAAACCCGGTTTCTAGCGTTGTAAGTCCGCAGACATACCGCTGTGCCACTGGGGGGCGTTAAAATAAATAGGTAAGATAGTGTTGTGACATAAATATAACTGTACATAATAATTTAATACAATTAACACCGTAGCAGTGGTTGTCAAGTAATTTTCGAATAAAAATAGCATCTCAACCACTGATATACATGTTTTATCCTAGCTGGCCTGAAGAGCCCCAGTATCAGGTATAGTGTTATTATACAGTGTTCTTTACTTTTACTCAGAAGCTATATTATCATTTATCACTTCACTCCTTGACCCTACTTATTTTCTCCTTACCTATTTTTATTATTTTGTTTACAAAAATTTCACTATTGGTGGATGTTACATGCACAATAACAGAGGCTGGTGGTCAGAAATAACCTACATAACTTAAGTTTTCATCGTTGCCATAGTTACAGTGACGTATTCACGACTTAATGGCTACAATAAAAAAAAACCTCTTGAACAGTATTGCACAGTTAAGACCAGAAAAAAATAAGTCAATCCTAAAATTGCTGATTGACCTTATCGACTTTTTAAACACATTTTTTTTCTAAACTATTTATGTACTAAGTTATTGTGGGTCCATAAGTTTGTTGGTTACATATTAGTCAAACAAACAAATGTAAGCAAAAAAAGGCCACAAATCCGACATTTAATCCCATTAATTACTATTATTTTTTGTTTGTTTTTTACATTCCAATTTACACAGAAAATGGGCGATTTCACCCAGGTACAATACACAAAAACATATTGAAACATTATTGAATATGGTGCAATATGTGGACACCACGAGCAATGAACGGCACAAAATAACATAGAACACGGTAATTTTAAAGTTAACTATCTTTGAAATATACGATAATTTACTCTTTAACACCTAAACTTTAAATTCAATAAACAGCTTATAATAAATCACTCCGGTTTGACGATCTACAACTCACTACTTTCATAAAACCAACCATCTGATTTACACCATTTTACACTAAAATAGCCCCCAAGATCGGGTTTCGATACCTGTGGTGGGCACATTACAGATAGTCCACTGTGTAGCTTTTGTGATTAACTACAAACAAACAAAAACAAAGCAAAAAAAGACAACACTTGTACAATATTTACCTGCCGCCACCACTTCTGTAGTGGAAAATACTTTGGACCTGAGCTGGTTCATACTGCTCATTAGTCCATTATAAACAGTAAGTACAACTGATACAATTAAAGAGTGCGCCTGCTCCGTTAGGTTCGAAACAACACTTGTACAATATTTACCTGCCGCCACCACTTCTGTACTGGAAAATACTTTGGACCTGAGCTGGTTCATACTGCTCATTAGTCCATTATAAACAGTAAGTACAACTGATACAATTAAAGAGTGCGCCTGCTCCGTTAGGTTCGAATCTTATATTTTTTGCATTTTCGGATGATTTTGTGCAACCATTGCAGAAAAGCAATGATGAATTTAAAAACATTAATCATGGCACACTACTTCCTTCAAAAAGGAGATAAAAATGCGTTTGGGGCATCTCTTTCCCTAAATAAAGAGGATTAAAATATCTTTGTGGTTTAGAGAGTTTTTAATACAGTTTAAGATTCATGTGGATTACAATCTCAATTAAAATAGAAAATACTAGTATGAAAACATTCTAGTGCATCAGATGAGTCAGCTTAGACGTTCTAAACAAACGTTTGGGCGGGAAACCTGTTCGATTTGAACTTTGAAATTTGTAACTCAACAGAGGCAAAAATGGCACAAGTTATATACATGGGCCTTAACCTATTCCGAGGTCTCGTACTTAAACGATTATAAATATTAGTGATTCTAAATGACCAAATATATTTCCTGGCCTTGTGTTTGAATTCAATACCTGAACGATTGACAGGTTATTTTTATCTGATTCCTTTTTTTTTCCTTTTGATGAGAGCCTTTATACTACCAATACAATAGGCTGAGGAACGGATTCTATATCTACCTCTGCTAATAGAACAGTGACGTCACAAGTCGAGTGCGCTTCAAACTTACAGATAACAGAGACATCAAAGTCGATACACCCACGTTTGTATTCTAGAAAAGATAAGGTAGACTTTTCTGAAAGATAAATTACTTTATTTATTTTGATTGACTGAACTGCTACTTCAAAAAGCTGGGAGTATACTTTATATTTCTTTGTTTCAGACACACACACAACGGATATCTGCTGTGTATACCGAGGGGAATCGAACCCCTAATTTTAGCGTTGTAAATCCGGAGACTTACCGCTGCTGGGGACCGGATATCTGCGCATTAGCGGTCACCAGTTTGGAGCTTATTAATAATTGAATAAACGCGTATATATTTTAATGGACAAAATAAGAAAGCATTATTTTATACAACAGAAAACCAGGTTGCTTTTTAATACACAAATAACACATTTTTAAAACGTGAAATAAATCGATGTGTTCTGTTTTTGGAGAATGGTGCAGCGACTTTTTTACTGGTTCTCAAATACATCGTGCATGCTGCTACTAGCGGTGGCGACCTCTATATGGTTCCCTGTCATCATAAGTTTCTGAGTATTAACATATGATATACCATCTTCTAATAAAGTCGTTAGATTCATGAACCAAAAGTAACATTTAGTTTATTATTTTATCAATGTGAAAAGTCACGAATGTCACTAGAGGGCACTTTCTTCGCAAAGGATTGTAATTACGAATATTTTCGTTGTGCTGCCACACTCTCGTTCAAATTGTTTGGAAATACGTGGTTATGAAATATTATTCTACAGCAACAAGTATTATTCAAAATGTTTAGCAAGTTAGTAACAAAAACACAGAACGCTGACGATGTGGAACACATAATGTACCGGTTACTGTGACGTTGTCATTATCACTGCTTTCTTCAGAATTGTAAGAAGGAAATGGCTTGGCATATATACTAGAGAATGACGTGTTTTTGTTTGCATTTTCGTTTCCCACACGTTTGACCTGCATCACAGAAGGAGAGAAGATAATGAATATACCTTAAATATCAAAATGAGCTACAAGAAAAAAAAAGGACTCGCATGAAATACCTTCGTATTTGCCAACTGATGTACCACTGACCCGACCGGCTAACTTATAGCTATATCCTCGTAACCGGAAGGTTTCATCCTCAATTCTGCCCAAGTAGGCTAGAAGGCTGTGTGAGATAACCGTCTGATAAGTATTAAATGATATATGGGAACTGCAAAAGCGCTCGTTAATGACTTTTAGAAACCACATCCGCCAGTTTCCCTGGAAACCCCATTCTCCCGTTTGTACACTGGGATTAATAATCACTTTTAACACAAACAACTACGTTTACAAACGAAGATCTATCTAGAAATATCAACACGCTATATGGTAGGTTTGGTAAACCTAAGATCATCACTCTATATGGTAGGTTTGGTAAACCTAAGATCATCACTCTATATAGTAGGTTTGGTAAGCCTAACATCAACACGCTATATGATACGTTTGGTAAACCTAAGATCATCACTCTATATGGTAGGTTTGGTAAGTGTAGGATCATCACTCTATATGGTAGGTTTGGTAAGCCTAATATCAAACACTATATTCATGATGTTAGAAAAACACGTAGGTTCAAGAACTCTTGATTGAAATGAATTAAAACCCTAAAACCCCTAGAAATGAATAAAAACCCTATAAATCCCCTTTATTCGTTTCTATCAAACACTATATGTCAGGTTTGGTAATCCTATCTCCCAGTGAGATAGCGGCAGGTCTTCGGATTTAAAACGATAAAATCAGGGGTTCGATTCCCCTCGGTGGACACATAAGATAGCCCGATGGCTTTGCTATAAAAAACATATACACACTTGGTAATTCTAACATCAGCACACTTTGAATATAGCCGAAGCATTAACACGTGTTTGAAACATGAGGGCTGCTCCGGTGTTTTAAGTCACATGTCACGGATGGTCAATGGAGGATACTCAAGAAAGGGATAACTGACGACTCTTATTTTCCGTTTACAATAAACAGGAGGATAAATAAACAAGACGAAACAAAGAATAATATCATAGGATAATTAAAATATGTTACATACTTAACAAAAGATAGTTTTTACAATAAACAGGAAGATAAATAAACAAGACGAAACAAACAATAATATCATAGGATAATTAAAATACGTTACATGCTTAACAAAAGATAGTTTTTAATTGAAACTGAAAAATTTGTTCTATTCGAAACAACCCATTTGTAGAACAGAATTATTCTATTATAACTAATTGGTGAAGATAACTCATACAACTACACTAAGTCCTTCATCAGTCCAGATATCGAACACACTACACTAAGTCCTTCATCAGTCCAGAATTTGATCATAATGCTTTAAGTCATTCATCAGTCCAAATTTAAGTACACTGCCGTAAGTCCTTCATCAGTTCAGAATGAATTTGAGCACACTGGCCTAAATCCATCATCAGTCCACATGTTGAGTAAACTGCACTAAGTCCTTCATCAGTCCACATTTAAGTACACTGCCCTAACTCCTTCATCAGTCCTCGTGTCAAGCACACTGCCCTAAGTCCACTTCGAGAGAAAAAACAAACAAGACCCATCGGACTTATATGGATGACTTCACGTCATCCAGGTCAACAACTATTTATATTATATTATGGTAATTACGTGTATACAGCTTTTAGCACCTCTTTTAGCATAAAACCAACCTATAAAATTAATTGTTTGGATTTACGAATACAATGGTCTGGCATCTAACTTCGCCCACGCTCAGTTGCACCTAAACACCCACGTAATTCGACATGCAGTGACTGACCCCTTTGTGTCATAACCACCCTATTAAGGTGTTAAGATGGCGTGGCTTATAAAGTACCTGTTTTTGTCCACGTTAACCTTGAAACTTTACCGCATTCTGTAAAGCTAAATTTTAGAGACAAATATTTATTATTTTCGATATATTCATGTTGGCAATTCTACCCGATTTCCCTTTATCACATAGGGCACAGCGGTATGTCTGCGAACTTACAACGCTAGAAACCGGGTTTCGATACCCGTGGTGAGCAGAGTACAGACAGCCAATTGTGTAGCTTTGTGCTTAATTTCAAAGAAACAAACAAACAACCACATACGCCATTAGTATATCGCATAACTCCGAAAGTTGCAATAATCCAATTTTTACAAGTAACAAGTGGTTTGTACATCGCCAGATGGTCTTCTGGCAACAGATACTTATCTGTGATATCTCCTCCTGGTGGTTGAAGAAAAGTGAGTTAGACTAGAACAAAATTGGATCGCAAACACAGATCCCTAGAGTTTGTTACGAAATGATCACATCTATTTTCCAGTATACGTATTGTACAAGGGTCTAAACGGAAGGGGTCACATGTCTAGTGCAAAGTAGAAACTCGTTTCGTCTTGAATACATGTTTCTAGGTGACGACCTGAAAAGCTGTTAAACATGAGGCTTGCTGACGATAGGATAAAAATTCCGGTCATAGTATTTGGTAACATGCTACAAACACTGTGTAGTAGAGGGTGAGATACTGTTACTGAAATTGTGTCATCTAGTTAAGAGGAACAGTGAATTGAGATAAATAAAATGTATTAACCAGAACATATATTTCTAGATGGAGAGAGAACCTTAGATTATCCAAACACTTAGAACCTAAGAGTTGTCCAACCATTTAGCATCTCATAGTTATCCAACAACTTAGAACCTCGGTCCTCACAAATATTAAATGTGTTAAGTTGGGCTGTTGTATCACATGAAGTAATTGTTGCTTGATAATACCTTAGACCGAAAAGTTGTTCCGGAAAAATAATTCAGTAGTAAATTTGATTGGACAAAGTGTGGAAACAAAATCAGGCCTAGCTCAATGTCATGCTCGACAAAGTACCATATCCTCATTTTTTTTTATTTTTTTTTGCTGGGGATTCATCATAACCTCAACTCTAGTCTTAATCGTTGATCGTTTTATTATTATAAACTGATCTCCAGTCTGATTCTTTAATTATTATTATTTTTATCATTATAATCCCAACCCTGTTCTGATTCTCTAGTCACTTCATTACTGTGACCCCAATTCTTGTCTGAGTGTAACTACTCAATCTTTACTTCCTCAACTCTGGTTTGATTTCTTGAACACTTCATTATTAAAACCATATAACCAAAACCTGAGTAACTACTCAATCTTTACTTCCTCAACTCTGGTTTGATTTATTGATCACTTCATTATTAAAAACCACTTAATCCAAACCTAAGTAACTACTCAATCTTTACTTCCTCAACTCTGGTTTGATTTCTTG
>NW_013667496.1:202244-209275 GCF_000517525.1 Limulus polyphemus
AGTAACTACTCAATCTTTACTTCCTCAACTCTGGTTTGATTTATTGATCACTTCATTATTAAAAACCACTTAATCCAAACCTAAGTAACTACTCAATCTTTACTTCCTCAACTCTGGTTTGATTTCTTGAACACTTCATTATTAAAAACCACTTAATCCAAACCTAAGAAACTACTTAATTTTTACTTCTTCGACCCTGGTCTTGTTCCTTGATCAGTGAATGAATCTCGAACTTTTTTTTTTGTAGTGTATTTGAACTTTTTAGTGTAATCACATTCAGACACGAATAAGGCAGATATTCCAAGAGTTGACCGGCGAATCAAACTGTGTCATTATGATTTCCGAAATGGTTGAGCTCCATTCTTACTTCATTACAAGTATGACTTAGGTAAAAACGAAACAGATGTGGTGAAGTACAGCACAAGAAAAAAAAACACCGCGGTTTTTCTTCCTTGGTATGATCTACAAGTTGCTGTGTGTAACCTATCCGGCAACACACAGTTGAGTAGTGACTCTACGTCACGTGACTTTTGATGTCATCAGGTCAGGAATTTTGTTGGGGTCATTGGAACCTCCGTAGTGGAAAAAAAAAAAAAAAAAAAGGTTTGGAACAGACAGCCTGAAGCCAGCAAAAGTGTTTGAAGACGATTTAATAATGTAACGTTTTTTTTTGTTTTTTTTTTCTGGTTTCGTGCTGATGATGGGAGTTTTTATAGCCTGTAGCTCCACGGTTTTGTGTGTGTGTGTGTGTGTGTGTGTAACGTCATATATAAGATAAACAGCCATAAACTGTAGTTTATGCTTAATGCGTTAGGAGAAATGTCTTTGAAATGTAATTTCAGTGTTTACAAACTGTTTCGTGTATAAAAATACTCTTTGTGATCATTCTTAAAAAATAGTCCGGGTTCATTTTTTTCCTCGTTGATAAACTCACCAATTGCTTCATATTTTTGTACATTACTTAATTTACCAGTAAATTCATATTCGTCCGCCTAATTACGTGCTATTTCAGCTATATAAGGGCTTCTATCTGTTCAAAAGTACCCTGTAATTATTACAACATTATCTTTAAAAAAAGAAAAACAGCATATACGCCAACTTGAGCTTGTAAGTAAGTAGAGAGCCCCCCCCCCCCCCAGTGGCACAGCGGTATGTCTGTGGACTTACACCGCTAGAAACCGGATTTCGATACCCGTAACGGGCAGAGCACAGATAGCCCATTGTGTAGCTTTGTGCTTAACTACAAAAAAAAAAAACAGCAACATTTGTAAGTAGAGCTCTTTGAGCTCTACGTGAGGCTCCATCTCAAAAGAAATATTTCAAAACGTGTCTATGTATTTAAGTAGCTTCTCTTCACAGTTCTACACTCTATGTATGCTGTTAACTGTATTGTTACTAGACAATAACCCCTATGTATGCTGTAACTGTATTGTTACTAGACAATAACCCCTATGTATGCTGTAACTGTATTGTTACTAGACGATAACCCCTATGTTTACAGCATGGGGTTATCGTCTAGTAACAATACAGTATGTATGCTGTAAGGGTTAACGTCAAGTAACAATACAGTTACAGCATACATAAGGGTTGTCGTCAAGTAACAATACAGTTACAGCATACATAAGGGTTAACGTCAAGTAACAATACAATTACAGCATACATAAGGGTTAACGTCAAGTAACAATACAATTACAGCATACATAAGGGTTAACGTCAAGTAACAATACAGTTATGCATGCTGTAACTGTATTGTTATATGAACGTGACGTTAACACTTATGTATGCTGTTACTGTATTGTTACTTGACGTTAACCCTTATGTATGCTGTAATTGTATTGTTAGTTGATGTTAACACTTATGTATGCTGTTACTGTATTGTTACTTGACGTTAACCCTTATGTATGCTGTAACTGTATTGTTATATGAACGTGACGTTAACACTTATGTATGCTGTAATTGTATTGTTACTTGATGTTAACCCTTATGTATGCTGTAACTGTATTGTTACTTGACGTTAACCCTTATGTATGCTGTAACTGTATTGTTACTTGACGTTAACACTTATGTGTGCTCTTACTGTACTGTTATATGAACGTGACGTTAAGTACATAATACGATATTAACCATATAATACCAAGAACATGTAATAATACAATAGCTTAGGTATATGATACGATATTAACTATATAATACCTAGAAGATGTAATAGCACAATTTTATCATAGTCAGTTGTAATAAATCTTGTTAGTTATACTGTTTTATAATATGTTTTAAATATTAAAGAAATTAAAATTACACTTATGGAGATTACTTTGCAGTTCTAGCTTAGTATATGGATTTAGGACTAGCCTGAACCATCTTACTGGTCGAACCTAACAAAGTATTATTGGGATTACGGCCGAAAATATCCTTAACAGAGAAAGTACCAAACTGTTGATTCAATGCGGTCTAATCGTTAGTGGTTTCAGTTTTCTTTTATACTGATTCATGGCATTTAATATAGTTAGCATAATTGTCTTCAATAATTAGCTCGTTACTCTGAAATTACTTTATTTCTAAACTATATAGTTAGTTCGATTTAAAGAAATGAGAAAGTAAAATATCCCTAAGCCAATAACTTTCAAGAGACTGGTTTAAATGCACATTATCAAACTCCTATTTGTAGTTTTGCATTTCAGCATTATTTAATGTCCGTTAAAAACTGCAGTGAAATGTGTTTTTTATTTTTTAATCGCGTTGTATTATTTTCTAAATACCACGTTTTTATAATTTAAGCTACTGCATTATTACTTCTAGGTATTATATAGTTATTATTGTATTATGTACTTAAGCTATTGTATTATTACATCTTCTAGGTATTATATAGTTAATATTGTATTATGTACTTAAGCTATTGTATTATTACATCTTCTAGGTATTAACTTCAAGGTATTATATAGTTAATGTTGTATTATGTACTTAAACTATTGTATTATTACATCTAGATATTGTATAGTTAATATCGTATAATGTACTTAAGCTATTGTATTATTACTTCAAGGTATTATATAGTTAATGTTGTATTATGTACTTAAACTATTGTATTATTACTTCTAGATATTGTATAGTTAATATCGTATAATGTACTTAAGCTATTGTATTATTACATCTTCTAGGTATTGTATAGTTAATATTGTATAATGTACTTAAGCTATTGTATTATTACTTCTAGATATTGTATAGTTAATATCGTATAATGTACTTAAGCTATTGTATTATTACATCTTCTAGGTATTATATTGTTACGTCTCCGTTTGTTAATTAACTTTCAGTAACTTCGTTCCGACGAAACATTAACGACACAAGTCTTTACTTAATAAAACTGGTTTATTATTTCCGAATACAACTTTACCGATACATTCAACTTCAACAATCGCGCTAAACAAACGCTGTAACGTCTCTCGTGCTCTCTGACTGCAGTTCAATTACTCACTGTCTATACACACATTCCCGCATTCCGTTGTCCCCCTCTTTTATATACCCGACTACCCTATATCTAGTAAATACTAGAGCATTCGCCAAAGTACAGGATAGTTCTAGAAACGTGGCGTCACAGTAGTCATGTGACTCGCTGACGCAACAATATGGTTAATATCGTATAATGTACTTAAGCTATTGTATTATTATTTTAGGTATTGTATAGTTAATATTGTATAATGTACTTAAGCTATTGTATCATTACTTCAAGGTAATGCATTTATATATTCAATGTATCAAGTTATTGCTCATTCTAGCATTACACTGTTCTGTATTCGAGGTATTACACTGGTGCACATCCTAAACATCATACTGTCGCGTATTTAATAGAGTGCACTTTATACCCTTTATTTTAGCATTGTAACAGACCGTGATGTTGTTAACATAAAACATGAAATGATGATAGATATATTTATATTTTGGTAAACCTTCTATACAAAAGTCAATGCCTAAAAACAGTTTGATACGTTTAATGGCTGCTCCAACATACACGCATACATAAATTTCATAAAACTCGCCACAAGGAAGGATAACGCTGATATATTTCAAATTTTGGAACGAGCTTATATAAAGGAAGTAGCAACGCGCATGACAGGAAGTGAAACCACACGTACAAAAAGTATCACATTAATAGACAGCCTAAATAGCCCTGTAGAGCTTCATATAGAGATGATGGTTTGTTTTCGAACTTATTGAAAGGAGAACTGACGAACAAGTGATGAATCGAATCACAGATTGGGCTTCATATATATTTTTGTACAATTTAAATAGTTTATCTGGTAAATAATCCAGAATAATAAATTTCTAACATCAATACTACTTATTCTTTAAATACTATATAAATATGGGTTAGCTGAGGTGTGTAAAATACAATTAAAAACACCATACATATGAAATACAGTCCAACACTATAAGAAGCCTATTATTATTGCTTTACCATTGTCCGGAATTGTTGATGAGAAGTAGAATTCCTTGAAATCGATGTACCTCAATGATATGTGATGAAAAGAATGACAGATTGGGCTTCATGTTTGTTTTTTAAAGGTTGGAAAGTGTGTTTTAAGGTTATCTAACGTACATAGTTGCCTCTAAAATAAAGAAATGAAATATAACAGTTTTACAGTGATACTTAGTACTAGAACTTCTTTCCAGCGATCTGCTTTCTAGATTGGATTTCTTTGCTTGGTTTAAAATTTTCGCGCAAAAACTACTCAAGATCTATATGACGTCTCTAATTTTGAATTAGACTCGGGGAAAGGCAGCTAATCGATAGCACCCACCACCAACCTTTTCGTTACTCCAGTCTGACCAAGTAGTGGAATTTGACCGTCGTGGCTATAACATATCCATGACTCTTAAGTGGGGAGGGAGAGAGCTTTTGCATCGACGAGACGCGAACCGGGAACCTTCGGATTCACAGTCTTGGCACTATAACCACTTTGACACGTCTGACAACCCATTTCTCAACAGTTTGTAGATTATCATTACACACAAAAAATTTATATTGTATATTTTAACTTCTCGTTAGTCGATGGTCTTCAGATTTTTCGTAGCCGAACTTTTTTTCCCGGGAAAACAAAAGACAGAAAGAAGAATCAAGAATCAATGAAGCTTCAAACCAGATGTATTTTAAGTACACGTAACTGTGTATTCTCGAGATAATTCTGTTCGTCTAGAAAGCTTATCTTTTATTCACAAACATGTTTAAGACATTCCTCCAGCTTGTGTGTCCAAAATGAACTAGAACGACATTACGTAGAAATCGTAGGAATTTGCTACTTATGTAAAAAATCAACACGAATACACATCAAAGAATTCTTTTGTGTGTGTGTGTATTTTCCGGGAACTGTAATGTTGCAACACGTATAAAAAAAATCGTAACAATAATCGAGGCTACTTTACAATACCCTGGAATTTTACTTTGTGTACTTTCTTTATTCCCTCCCCTCATCCTCCCAAGTCAGGCCTCCCACCATTACAGCATAAATAAGCTTCATCTTGCTATTCAAGTGCTCCTGTCAGCTGAAGAAAAGCAAGATGCTTCACTATGGCTCCCCCAGGTGAGAACAATATGCACTAAAACATGCACAGTGCACTCTGGTTGCTGGAGTACAACCGAAACACGCCAAATCCATTCAAGGTCAATAAGCAACGTTATCCATCCAGCACAGCGAGAATCCCTACTGGATAAACTAACCAACTGAATTTCGACTCAGTAATACATCATAATATACCAACTTCCAAGAGCCTTTTCTAATTTGCTCTATTCACTGACAGAACCAATTAAACCGTTTTTCAAGTAACCTTTCCGCCTTGCTTATGAGAACGTAGCGGAATACGGTGGAGGAATTGATCCCAGTTTTACGTGTCTTGGTGGGTGGGATCGTGGAGCCATGACATCTTGAGATCACGTGATATCACACCGAAAACATTCACAATTTACACACATATTTTGGTAGATGTAGAACAAGTTAGTAGTTACGACAAAAACTCATGCCCCTTGACTTTATCCTTAACAATATGTTATATATATATATTGAATAATTACTCAGATTACGAATGCCGAATGGTAGGCAGATATCTATAAACGAGAATGAATGTTAAAGCCATACTGGTGGGTCGGGGGCATCCGCCTTCGGACAATTTTTGTACTTTTCAAACTTGTGCATATGGATGGTATTTAAGACACGTCATATTTTAAATATGTTTTATAAATATAAGGGTGCAATTTAGGGGGTGCACCCGCTGCACTCCTACTGTCTATACCAATGTGAAGTACGAAGGATATGTAGGATACATCAGATCTAGGAAAAAGCTAACATTTACCATTAAAAACACCTATCTTTGTCTTCAATAGTCAACATTTACTGATATGAGTGGAATATAGATATAATGATCGTAGTTTTACCATGGTAAACTACAGACGACAAGCTTCAATTTTCACAAGTTAAGAAAGTAGAGGTATGTATTTTGAATATCCGGAAATTTTCTGTCAGAAATGGTCTTATTACAGATAATTAAGAAGCCAAACGAACATGTCTGAAATATTCCCACGTTTCTCTGCATTTCGAAACAACGACTTACCACTAGTTTACCACGACTTGTGTGAGCTTGACTTGGAAAATGCAAGTTATTTACCTCTTACAAAACATGGCTGGCCATGATTGTTTGGTTATTTACCTCTTACAAAGTATGGATAGTCATGCTTAGTTAGTTAGTTATCTCTTACAAAATATGGCTAGTCATGATTAGTTGGATATTTATCACTTACAAAGCATGGCTTGTCGTGATTGGTTGATTATTTATCTCTTCCAAAACATCGCTAATCATGATTAGTTGATTATTCACCTCTTTAAAACATGGCTGGTCATAATCGGTAGGTTATTTACCTCTTAAACAACATTGCTGGTCATGATTGGTACGTTATTTACCTCTTACAGAGCATGGCTGGTCATGATTGGTAAATTTTTTACATCTTACAGAGCATGGCTGGTCATGATTGGTAAATTTTTTAC
>NW_013667496.1:210119-218248 GCF_000517525.1 Limulus polyphemus
TAATGAACAAATTGATTGACAGCTAGGCTACACATAGAACAGCAGTAACCCTATTAAACTGAACGAGATTTGGGTATTGAACTATAATGAACAAATTGATTGACAGCTAGGCTACACATAGAACAGCAGTAACCCTATTAAACTGAACGAGATTTGGGTATTGAACTATAATGAACAAATTGATTGACAGCTAGGCTACACATAGAACAGCAGTAACCCTATTAAACTGAACGAGATTTGGGTATTGAACTATAATGAACAAATTGATTGACAGCTAGGCTACACATAGAACAGCAGTAACCCTATTAAACTGTTAAAACATACGTAGTATGATTGAAACACGTAGTAACACATAGTGTGATTAAAACATACGTAGTATGATTGAAACATGTAGTAACACAGTGTGATTAAAACATATGTAGTAACACGGAGTGTGATTAAAACACGTAGTAACACATAGTGTGATTAAAGCATATGTAGTAGCACGTCGTATGATAGAAACATGTAGTAACTAAATGCAATGACTAACATCACTTTGATTAAATACATCACAAGAATACATAGCCGATTACAGTAGGTTAGGTATGTTACTGGTGAAAATAGTGAGGGCGATTAAAAAGGGAGGGTTAAAGTTTCATGCCTACATTAACATGGGACGACTTATGTCATATCGTATTAATAGATCCTTCCCACACTAAATCTCTTCCCACACACACACACACAAGCTTATCTTCAACTTCGCCCCGCCCTCTATGATTTTGTCAAGGATTTAATTACACTATTAAATTTCTGTACAGTTTAATCAGCTATCGCGGCAGTCTCTCATCTAGAACTGATGTCCGGTTGATTTTATAGCACGTGTTTCAGGTTCCTAGTTCAACTGATGATTCTCGCGTCAGTTGCCCGCCTTTAAAATATGCTACAAGGATTTTAATACAATGGTATAGAAATAATATAAACCATCGGTTACATAATTACGGAAAGGTAGTATAGATCCCACTGTGATACGCTATATATATATATATCTGTAGGTCCCATAAACAGCAATGTTCCTGTTACATGTTAGGAAAACGAATAATTTGTGCAAAATGCTGGTCAATACAAATTAATTGTTGCATGTTAATAAAGTGTGTAATTCGTGAAAAATTCTTAACAATACAAATTAATTGTTGCATGTTAATAAAGTGTGTAATTCGTGAAATATTCTTAACAATACAAATTAATTGTTGCATGTTAATAAAGTGTGTAATTCGTGAAATATTCTTAACAATATAAATTAATTGTTGCATGTTAATAAAGTGTGTAATTCGTGAAATATTCTTAACAATACAAATTAATTGTTGCATGTTAATAAAGTGTGTAATTCGTGAAATATTCTTAACAATACAAATTAATTGTTGCATGTTAATAAAGTGTGTAATTCGTGAAATAACCTTAACAATACAAAAGCTAGTTATTACCCATTAGTTGTTGTTGGTTTAATGACTCTGTGTGTGTGTGTGTGTGTGTGTATATATATGTATGTTAAAATTTCTTTTTCACCAGATGTGCCTCTCAGTGGCACAGCGGTATGTCTGCGGACTTACAACACTAGAAGCTGGGTTTCGATACCCGTGGTGGGCAGAACACAGATAGCCCATTGTGTAGCATTGTTCATAATTACAAACAAACAAAATCACCAGAGGTGTGCAGGCCATAGCAGGGGGTACGGCCAATCAAAGAATGCATTAGGCCTCAACGTCGAAGATTCTCTGTTCAATTTCACCTATGAAAACTTTAACATATACATGCGAATAGATGTAAGGTTGAACATCTATTTGGCATTTAATTTCTTTAAGTCTTCCTATTATATTTTTTGTTACTCGTGTATATTTTGTGCAACAATGTGTTATCCAAATACTCCAAGAAGTGTTACTCGTTTATTATTAATTGGTAAACATTTTCCGACCTTAATTCTAAAGTGGTGAGGGTTGGTCATATGGTAGAGCTCTTAATTTCGGAGCTGGTGAGTCGGGATCGAATCTGCGCGATACCACAAAATAGTCCCCACTCTTTAAGTTGTGGATATGTTAAAAGAGTAACAGTTAATCCCTTAGTACGTATATGGGTGGTAGAGTGCAGCTGACCCGGTTAGAATCCGTGCAATAGCACAAAGTAGGGGATGTTGGTGCGTTAAAAGAGTGACAATTAATCCCTTAGCACTTATGGTGGGTGGTAGAGTGATGCTGACTGGTCAATAGTTCAAAACTAGAAACAACGGCAAATAGTCTTAATAACTTTGCCATAAATACAGATATAATACAGTAAGTCGTAAAGTAATTTGACAATAACTAATTGATGCGCGTTATTTATTTCATGGCATGGATTGTGGTAAAGGCATTATTTTTAAATCAAAGGTCAAGGTTATAGCGACTTCAGACCAATAGCGAAACGGATCGGGTGTTGCTTAGTAGTTAACAGGCCGGGCTTCAGATTAGAATGTCTGAAGTCCGAATCGCAATGTGCCGCTGAACACACTCCGCACTTTCAATCTCGCTACTCAGTTAACAGTAGCCTTGCAGACGGCGGGTGCTGCTAACTGTTTGCCCCAACACTTGTCTAAACTTGAAGGTCTCTCATCTGGCTGTTTAGCTTTTGTGACATGTCCCCTACCGTTCAAGTGGAACATACAAACACCGAAACAGAACTAATTGTATCGAACCCCGAATTTTAACGTCAAAAGTCTTCAAGCTTACCTGGGGCGACCCTAGAGAGTAAATATGAGTATTACGTTGGTGTACATTACATTCGTTTATTTTCACTCAAAAGGAATGCGGTATTGGAAAAGAAAAATGAGAGAGAGCTCGCGTGATCTATCGATAGCCTAAGAAATATTAGTAACACGTAAAATGATATTGTTGTATCAAATGACAACGTTACAGCCTATTAAGCAAGCAAGGTTTTTATTTACTAACTTCACAAAAACGTATGTTAAAAATACACACTAGTGTAGTTGTATTAGTTTAGATTACCCTAAAACATGCAGTATATTTACGATCCCTTTCGTGAACACACCTCTTGTACTGTGGTTGGACAAACAAAAATCACAAACCAGGGGCATAACGTGTTACTGGAAAAATAAAATCTATATCACAAACCAGGGGCATAACGTGTTACTGGAAAAAAATCTATATCACAAACCAGGGGCATAACGTGTTACTGAAACAAAATCTTTATCACAAACCGGGGGCATAACGTGTTACTGTATAAAGAATCTATATCACACAACCAGGGACATAAATCGTTACTGAACAAAAACAAATCTATGTCACAAACCAGGGGCATAACGTGTTACTGAACCCAAAAAATCTATGTCAGAAACCAGGGACATAACGTTTACAAAACAAAAAAAATCTGTATCACAAACCGGGGCATAACGTGTAACAGAACAAAAAAATCTACATCACAAACCAGGGACATAACGTGTTACATAACAAAAAAATCTACATCCCAAACCAGGGACATAACGTGTAACAGAACAAAAAAATCTACATCACAAACCGGGGACATAACGTGTTACAGAACAAAAAAATCTACATCACAAACGGGGGACATAACGTGTTACAGAACAAAAAAATCTACATCACAAACCAGGGACATAACGTGTTACAGAACAAAAAAATCTACATCACAAACCAGGGACATAACGTGTTACTTCATAATTAATGCATGTAGTTAGTGCAGGTACCACCATCTCTCGAGCTGTAAGTCTGCATGAATAACTAAGTAAACTAACTGAGGTGGGTGTTCGTTGTGCAACTTTAACGTACATTATAGAGGGCGCTAATGTTTTAGAATGCCTGCAAAACTTGAACTGTAGAAATTCTGCGTACATGGTCGTCATTGTATACGATGTTGAACATTCATTCATTACATAAACAAGATAAACTATATTACAACATCAGATTGGAGATAAACGTGTTAGTAATGAAGCACGTGACACTCAGGACTGACTTGTTCAACTCCATATAGTTTTAGTAAACCTTTCACTGTCAACCCGCTGTACACTGTAGCCACAGTACCTCGGCTGTTTGCGGCTCAAACTACCCAGTGATCTGAACACAGTTCAAAACTGTATTGCAACTGCTCATTTACATGATGCACAGCAGAAAATATTATCCTCCATCCCGGACATGAGATCTTATATAAACACATTTTTTTCTTTCACTTTTAAACGTTTGTTTAAACTCCTAATATTTATATCAGTGTCATTTACCACATACCCTCTCCATTCCAGACGACTCATTTTAAAAAAATCGTTCTTACTCTAACCTCGAACCAGTTCACAGGAACGTCTAAGTTCATACTTTAGCCTCCATCAGCTCAATCGAACGATTCTCTACATACTTTAACCTCGAACCAGTTCACAGGAACGTCTAAATTCATACTTTAGCCTCCATCAGCTCAATCGAACGATTCTTTACATACTTTAACCTCGAACCAGTTCACAGGAACGTCTAAATTCATACTTTAGCCTTCCATCAGCTCAATCGAACGATTCTTTACATACTTTAACCTCGAACCAGTTCACAGGAACGTCTAAATTCATACTTTAGCCTCCATCAGCTCAATCGAACGATTCTTTACATACTTTAACCTCGAAACAGTTCACAGTATCGTTAAATTCATACTTATGTTTTTAACCAGCTCACTCGAACGATTCGGCTCATACTTAAACCTCGAACCAATTCGCCCAAGAAGACATTTCTATTACGTATTTAACCTCCCAGACATTTCCGCGTTTCTTACAAGAAGATAAACAACACTGTAATGAAACCTAGCATCCCGAATTCTAAACTCTGTGTAAAGGTTATTACAGTTAAAGAAGACGAATTCAATTCTGTATTTTCTAGTACTGGATTTTTGAGATGTTTTAACCAATAAGTACAGATAAAAATAAAAGCAACTTATACAAATGTGTTCGTTGCTTGCAGACATCCCACTGAAATAGCCTCCACAGGCCTAGGCTTTGGAGGTATGATGAAAGGCCTTCCACAGGCTTAAACTTCATAGATATAATGAAAAGACTTGCAGAGGCCTAAGTTTTAGAGGTATGATGAAAAGCCTTCCACAGGCTTAAACTTCATAGATATAATGAAAAGACTTGCAGAGGCCTAAGTTTCATAGGTATTATGAAAAGTGTTTTACAGATCTAGGCATCACAGGTTCAGGATCAGAATTAAAAGCATGTAAACTCTAAATCTAACCCCTTTTATTTAATTTCTTAACGTTATGGAATTCAATCATAATCAATTAAGAAGGTACATTTTTCAAAACACTTCATGTGCTGTATTAGATATACATTATATATTATTTTCCAGTATTCTGACCCGAGAGAGATTGAAAGAACAGAAACTGGCGGCATACTTCTGGCGATACGATAAACTATTCTTTGTGAGCCATGGATAATTAATATCACGAAATGAAGGCTTCGGATTTTTCTGTCAGTTGAATTTTCTCCAGGAAATAATCTTTTCTCAGAGGGATTTATGTTCAACATGGAGAACTTCCAAAGAACGCACGGTCTGTGATATCTCGTTATCACGCGTCCTGGAAATTCTTTTGGCGTGGTTGTCATCTCCACCCATACACGTACAATGGTACAGGACTTATGTCTGGGATTTCCGCTTCCGGTTAGTTGGAATGCTTTTATATCATGTGTGAAACAGCAAACACACAAATTGTCATATATATATATAAAAAAAACTGGAAACGTAGAAGGTACTGTATCTTAAGGAAAATAGTCAATATCATCTCTACATTTTAAAATGGACTTCTAACATATAGTTAGTAACATTCCCAAGACCTCCAGTTTGTACCTTCAGAAAAAATGAACAGGTGTTTCCAAAGCTCCTATTCAAAGCCCCCCCCCCCCCAGTGGCGCAGCGTTATGTCTGCGGACTTACAACGCTAGAAGCAGGGTTTCGATACCCGTGGTGGGCAGAGCACAGATAGTCCATTGTGTAGCTTTGTGCTTAACTACAAACAAACAAATCTATTCAAACTGGAATGACGCGGTGAAAAAAGTCTTACGAATTTCCTAATCTTATTCAAATAAATATTTAAATCCCGAGAAAAATATATCAAGATTTATCTGATTATTCTTTATTTGGAAAACGGTTACAATATAATTATTGGTTGAAAAAAAAAAGGTGTGTGCATATCTCTGATCATTCCCAAGGTGAAGAAATAAGT
This sequence comes from Limulus polyphemus, assembly GCF_000517525.1. Lineage (NCBI taxonomy): Eukaryota > Metazoa > Arthropoda > Merostomata > Xiphosura > Limulidae > Limulus > Limulus polyphemus. The sequence goes on from NW_013667496.1 coordinate 216,354, forward strand.
GCGGTATTGGAACAGTTCAGCCCAGATGGCATACAACTGTAGTGTTCTGATACAGACCCTCTCTATGAATCATACCTCATGCACCTGCATATAAACGTACAATTACTACTGGCATCACAGTCTAGGAAGTGAAAGGAGTGTTTACTTCCCGAGTGGTAAAAACAGACGTTACATTATATATAAAGGATCCGCACCCTATGTGTTTTATTTCAATAATGGACTAATGCCGGCTAAGGTGAAATAGTTCAATACCCAAATCTCGTTCGTAGTAACACGTAGTATGATTGAAACATGTAGTAACACAGTGTGAGTGATTAAAACATATATATGTCTGTGTATGTGTGTATATATACATATATGTCTGTGTATGTGTATATATATATATATATATACATATAGGCAATTGTACTAATCTTCCTCAAGGGCAGAAATCAGTTAAAGTTTTTCAAGGACGTTTTTCTATAACCTCTTTGGCTTGTTTGCATGCGCATATGCTTCACCCATACACTTCCTGGTCCCACGTGTTTAAAGTACTGAAGACCTTTGACTACCACATTTCGTAACGGGCATATATCGTCCACAGATGTCTGATTGCTATCTTGGTGGTGGTGGGGAAATGCTATAACAGGTGGAGATTTTTACTTTTTGAATTTAATTTGTCACAGCTCGTTCTTATGGGAATGAATTCTTTTCTACATTTTAATTCAGCATCGTGGAATCATTTTGTAACTTCTAAACCATCGAAAAACGAAAACCATTTATTACGGTTATTCGTTGATGTTTTTAAATGTAGTATCGTATAAACTATCTAACCCAACAGTTCCAACTAAGCAGTTCACCCCTCTTAATTCCTGTTTGTCAACTCAATAGCTGACTCATTCATCTACCTCCACTCATATCCGTTCATGAATTCCAAATTCAAGAGGTTTTTTTTTTCTTCCACTACAATGAAACATTTCACACGCAAGTTCCGTAATTATGACGAAAAACAAATAACTTAATTAGTTTTACGTCCGTAAATGACGTCAACTTCATGTTTTAACCCACAGTCTTTGTTTACTTTATCCCTCTAACATATAAGCCACCCTTATTAATAGCCCATATTGTAATGTTTCTCTCTCTTTGTTTATTTTCACTTGGTTGTAAACACTAAGAATTTCACACCGTACACCGGGACCCACATTTAAAGTGACAACAACATTGACAATCATTGGATCCGTCGAGTATCTGGTGATTAATAACAACCAGCAAACACTGGTAGATCTCGTAATACAAGCGTAACAAAAAGAAAGAAAACTTCGGTCACTACGCCCGCGCACTAAAGTATACTATACCGTGTATTATATTAAACACGTGTCGTATCAGGTATTATAAAACATATATGCGTCGTATCATGTAATGTGATAAATACATACCGTAATATGTAATAATTAAAACATGTGCCGCAACACGACGTGTGATTGAAACGTGTGTAGTAACACGTAGTATGATGCCCGGCACAGCCAGGTGGTTAGGGCGCACGACTCGCAATCTGAGGGTCGCGGTTCGCCCTTTCAGCCGTGTGGGCGTTATAATGTTATGGCCAATCCCACTATTCGTTGGTAAAAGAGCAGCCCAAGAGTTGGCGGTGGGTGGTGATGACTAGCTGCCTTTCTTCTAGTCTTACACTGCTAAATTAGGGATGGCTAGCGCAGATAGCCCTCGTGTAGCTTTGCGCGAAATTAAAAAAAACAACAACAAACAAACGTCGTATGATTGAAACACGTAGTAACACATGGTTTGTATATGTATACACACATACATAGACATATATATATATATATACATACACACATACACAGACATATATATACACACATACATAGACATACATATATATATATATATATATACAC
>NW_013667496.1:219049-223093 GCF_000517525.1 Limulus polyphemus
CTAGCTGTAAACCAATTTGTTCATTAAAGTTCAATACCCATATCTCGTTCAGTTAAATAGGGTTACCGCTGTTCTTTGTGTAGCCTAGCTGTAAACCAATTTGTTCATTAAAGTTCAATACCCAAATTTCGTTCAGTTTAACAGGGTTACCCCTGTTCTTTGTGTAGCCTAGCTGTAAACCAATTTGTTCGTTAAAGTTCAATACCCAAATCTCGTTCAGTTTAACAGGGTTACCCTGTTCTTTGTGTAGCCTAGCTGTAAACCAATTTGTTCGTTAAAGTTCAATACTCAAATCTCGTTCAGTTTAATAGGGTTACCGCTGTTCTTTTGTGTAGCCTAGCTGTAAACCAATTTGTTCGTTAAAGTTCAATACTCAAATCTCGTTCAGTTTAATAGGGTTACCGCTGTTCTTTGTGTAGCCTAGCTGTAAACCAATTTGTTCATTATAGTTCAATACTCAAAACTCGTTCAGTTTAATAGGGTTACCGCTGTTCTTTGTGTAGCCTAGCTGTAAACCAATTTGTTCATTATATTTCAATACCCAAATTACAGCTCTAAAACTAAATATATGGTTATTAAGATTCCTCCACGTTTAGTACCACAATTAAGAAATAAAGTTTAGTCAATGCCCAACTTTATCACCAGAGAAACTACTTAAAGATAAGACAAATCTCTTTCGTTTGTCAAAACGCGCCTTTCTATTTCACTTCCACAAACATGTAATATTCCGTAAAAGGCCACTTTCCAAGACTTTCTACATTGAGACAATAAAGAAAGCAATTTACAGAAAATAAGATGACTCAGCTAAGGTTGTATCTCACCCCCCCCCCCACCCCCAACTTCAAGTATTGTTCTGGTAAAACAAGGCTGGGAATTCTATACACCCAACATACCACAGAGTCTATCTATAACAGCAAATACATCCCGCCCACACAAACATTACTCCAGTCAATATTACCAAACTGATTATTAAACAAATACAACCATGACCCTAGGGAGGGGGAGTTTCCGTCATATAAAGACGAATGTTACAACGGTACCCATGTGGCCTAAAGAACTATTACAATTATAACGGCAGCGCTGTGACATTTTTTTTTCAATGGCCTTTCATAAATGAACTTATATCCATATCTTCTCTCTCTCTAGTTACCACGAAGGGAGGGGCGTGGGGGGAGGGGACACAAAAATTAATGGTTCGAATTCTGAAGCGAAATAACAATATATTCTAATTCATCCACTTGTCATAGACAGACAGACGTATGTGTTTGAATGTAAGCTTCTATAGCGTTAACTACTACGATATTTATATTGGCGAGTATATTAACATACCACACCAGAAAGGAACGCGTTAACAGTTGAAGGCATTATGTATATCACACAAAGTGCGTGTATAGTTTGTGCATGCGTATTATGATGTAGCATTATTCTCTTAGTGTGGATAATTATTTTTACAAAAAAAAAACAGAACAAAAAAAAACATTCACTCAAGTAATTATAACATTTATTGTTCGTCAGGAATTTCGTAATGGAATGTTCGTAGCCGCACCAATGACTTCCTTTTCATGTTGAAAGACAAAAAATAAGCTTAAGAATGTACTTAAAAAAATATGAAAACAAGGTCACTGGCTCAACCAGCATCAGTCTAAATTAGATGCAACTTAACTGAAATCAGCCTGTCTTCTAACCAGCGATAACTGGTTAAAAATATCACTCACATGGTCTTAAAAAACAAACAAACCGAAAACGTAGAAGAGACGCATGCGCAAGGAAATTATATTCTGATTCCAGAGGGTTATGTTAAGGTTTATTGTCAATGTGCTATAAAAACAAAAACTGGTTCTTGGCATGTAGGAGGCTTAGCTCTGTCAGGCCTCCCTATCAAAAGAGTGATAGTCTGAGTGACACTGTTTGGCGGTTAATTAGCTCTGCCAGGCCTCCCTATCAAAAGAGTGATAGCCTGAGTGACACTGTTTGGCAGTTAATTAGCTCTGCCAGGCCTCTCCATCAAAAGAATGATAGTCTGAGTGACACTGTTTGGCGGTTAATTAGCTCTGTCAGGCCTCTCCATCAAAAGAGTGATAATCTGAGTGACATGGTTTGGCGGTTAATTAGCTCTGTCAGGCCTTCTCATCAGAATAGTAATCATCTGAGGGACAATGTTTGGCGGTTAATTAGCTCTGTCAGGCCTCTCCATCAAAAGAGTGATAATCTGAGTGACACTGTTTGGCGGTTAATTAGCTCTGTCAGGCCTCTCCATCAAAAGAGTGATAATCTGAGGGACACTGTTTGGCGGTTAATTAGCTCTGTCAGGCCTTCTCATCAGAATAGTGATAATCCGAGGGACACTGTTTGGCGGTTAATTAGCTCTGTCAGGCCTTCTCATCAGAAGAGTAATCATCTGGTGGACACTGTTTGGCGGTTAATTAGCTCTGTCAGGCCTTCTCATCAGAATAGTAATCATCTGAGGGACAATGTTTGGCGATTAAAATAAGTCATCTTGTGTGCACATTATCAGAAAACACTAACTATGTCACAGTGAAGAGGCATTTGGTCAAGCAAGTGACAGTCAAATGTATTATAGATAGATTCCTAAAGAAAGTGCACGTGTGCGTGTGCGTGTAGATACGCACCTGAACGAGGTATTCTACATGGACGTCTTTCACGTGAAGCAGGTCCCGCAAGGTTAGCACTCAGCCAATAGTAAGTGGTGATATACAGAGATGACGCTTTCCCGGATTTCATAATAAAAGTAGAACCATGATCAAACAATAAAAGTTGATACGACCAACCCACAAACGTTTAAGGTTATCTTTAATTGTCAAATGAAGCTCGTTTCAAGAGTCATTGTAATAATGGAATTTTATAGGGTTAAATGGTCGTTTCTATGGTTTATTATACTTAGAAAACCAGTAGAATCGCTAAATAAATAAGTAAATTCTGTGACTGACCGAATAGTTGGACTTGATAGTCACTCTTATAACGCACCCATGGCCCCAAAGTGCGGAGCGCGATATATATATATTTAACGGGACGCGAATGTAACACACAAATCTGTAGGCTAGCACACTAGCCTCTATGCTACGCCCGGCACATACATTATTAAGAGTGCATATTTCTTAAACCACTTATTACATTTACATGAAACAATAAGTTACTTCGTTGATAATAATAATAATAAATATAATAATATATTTAAAATATTATAATATATCAATAAAAATAAAATAATACATTAAAATATTATGAGATACCAATAAAAGATAATATAGTAGAATATTATAAAATATCAATAAAATATAATACAGTAGAATATTATAAAGCATTAATATAAGATAATATAGTAGAATATTATAAAATATCAATAAAAGATAATACAGTAGAATATTATAAAGCATTAATATAAGATAATATAGTAGAATATAATAAAATATCAATAAACGATCAGTGGAATATTAAAAGTATCAATAAAAGATAATGTAGTAGAATATTATAAAATATCAATAAAAGATCAGTAGAATATTAAAAGTATCAATAAAAGATAATACAGTAGAATATTAAAAATATCAATAAAAGATAATATAGTAGAATATTATAAAATATCAATAAAAGATCAGTAGAATATTATAAATATCAATAAAAGATAATATAGTAGAATATTATAAAGTATTAATAAAAGATAATATAGTAGAATATTATAAAGTATTAATAAAAGATAATACAGTAGAATATTATGAAATATCAATAAAAGATAATACAGTAGAATATTATGAAATATCAATAAAAAATAATACAGTAGAATATTATAAAGTATCAATAAAAGATCAGTAGAATCTTATAAAATATCAATAAAAGATAATACAGTAGAATCTTATAAAATATCAATAAAAGATAATACAGTAGAATATTAAAAGTAGTGTAAATGAAACAAATACGAATATTTCTACACAAGTTTCTCAAAAAAATCTTTAACACAATTTTCTAAACAATTAATATAATTGCTAGTGGGTCCATAACTTTGTTGGATAAAGGGCTCCTAATTACATC
>NW_013667496.1:223713-231976 GCF_000517525.1 Limulus polyphemus
TAATTGCTAGTGGGTCCATAACTTTGTTGGATAAAGGGCTCCTAATTACATCACACACAAAATGAAATAAAAAATACCGTTAATATTGCAATTAATCACACTAATTACTACAGGCTCCCGGATGTAGAAAATGAATCCTTTCCTTTTTTTTTTTGAGGGGGTAGGGGATATTAACGTTGAGTGTTGTAACTGGACAAAAGATGAAAAAGTCCTTAATGTGTGGAGCCCGCCGGTTATTTGAGGGTTAATACTGTATATAGTTATATTAGTTTCAATACTTTTGAAAGGTTCATCACAGATTTTGACATGAAACGTTATAAATGTTATAAAAGAATAACGTTTCATTATTTGTGGAATATAAAGTTAACACTATTCTTTTTTGTCAATATCTATATAACCGAATTATCACTATTCCTTCCCCAGTGACTCAGCGGTAAGTCTGCAGGTTTACGACGCTAAAATTCGGGTTTTGGATACCCGTGACGGACAGAGAAAAGATAGCCTATCGTATAGCTTTGCGCACAACAACAACCAAACCGAAACTCGTATCCAGAGAGTTAATACGAAAGTGGTTTCTGGTCGTATTATAAGCTTGGGTTTCATATTAAAACATATCTGATTTGTGGGTTCTAAATTACGTTTTGGTTTTGTTTTCAAGGGAAATGTATGTAAACTAGATTTACATATGGGGTTATCAGACGTCCCAGTAAAACTTTGGTCGTCCTTATCTTTAACCTTATTTTTCGTACCGATCAGAAACAATTAAAATATAAAATTGTCCAAATTTATCTGTACCTCAGAGCGAGTTTGATATGTAAGGTTTGTCAAAACACACAACTCTTAAAGTTTACTTGAATACTCACCGGAAAAAGACAAATCACACGCTTTCTTAACCTAACCTGTCATTGGACAGCCACAGGAACTGAAGTTTGAAGACCCGCCCAGCCGCGAAAAAGAAAAGAAAGGCGTAACATAGTTCTTTAGAGTAAGTTCAAAACAACTTAGGCACGTAGTCTTTTATTTTAAAAAATTGTTATTTTTCTACTGTTTTAAAACGTGGCATAATAAACATGAAATTATTCAACAAATGTAAAAAGCGTGTTGCTGTAATTTAAGCTGTTTCAGAGCTGTTGCTCTGTATGAAAAAAAAAAGTCCCAGTTTTTCACACCGGAAATCTGGTAACCCTGTAAATTATGTAACACAAAAACGTGTGCAGTTACATTTGTATTCCTTTTATTCTGCCCCCCAGTGGCACAGCGGTATGTCTGCGGACTTCCAACGCTAGAATCCGGGTTTCGATACCCGTGGTGGGCAGAGCACAGATAGCCCATTGTGGAGCTTTGTGCTTAATTACAAACCTTTTATTCTTGAATATTTAATTGTACAACACGTTGTTTAAGCTATATTGGTTTTGTTGGTCAATAATCAAACTTTAACTATGTACAGCTATATGTAAATATATGTTTTTGTTTGTAATTAAGCACAAAGCTACACAATGGGCTATCTGTGCTCTGCCCACCACGGGTATCGAAACCCGGATTCTAGCGTTGGAAGTCCGCAGACATACCGCTGTGCCACTGGGGGGCGTAAATATATGTTCTTCAGAATCAATATATTCATAAAATGTGTATATAGTTACTCCCGACCAACTGTGTATTGTTTCATGGTTCGTCATCTTATGTAAATATCACTCACGGGTTATTTTCGTCTATTGATGGTAAATGAGATCTAAAGCGGTTAAAAGTTAAGGATTTTATTCGTACTTCTTTATTGATACTTTCTTATAATTGTTAATCCACAGAACAATCCTATCATCAGATTTGATTCACAACCTCGGTTGTCAGGGGACGTGGAGTTTGGTATCCCTTAATCTCTACCACTAAACAATTCAACAGTCTGACGTCACGGCCTCAGACGTTATCCTTAAAATATCATTTGAAAAACCTACCACTAAATGGTTCAACAATCTGACGTCACAGTCTCAGTTGCTATTCTTAAAATATCCATTGAAAAACCCACCACTATATGATTCAACAGTCTGACGTCAGAGCTTCGGTGTTATCCTTAAAATATCCAGTGAAAAAAACCTACCCCTAAACGATTCAACAGCCTGACGTCACAGTCCCGGTTGTTAAGGAAGCATGAGCATGATATCCTAAAAACCACAAGTAAACAATCCTAACACTGAACGATTCATCAGTCTGACGTCATAGTCAGTTTTATTAATATATTACTTTTGCATAGTTCACCAAAGAATACATTTTATGATCTACTCAAAAGTCCATTTTTCGTAGTACATTACAACTGACAGTAACTGTAATTAACTTACATATTAAACATAGGTCAAAGACCGTTTTTGATGGATGAAAAAGGCACTATCGCATAGCACTATCAGACACTTGATAAAATAGTAACTGACGCAGAAATGCAAAAACAAAGTTATTCTGTTTGTTGTTGAGCGAAAAACTACGCTCCACCTACCGCTGGTACAGAAACCTAATTCTTAGCGTTATAAGCCCTCACTCTTACCGGGGGTGGGCAGACAAACATAGCCGAGAATACATTTATATGGCTTGACTTTACAAAATGTCGTTTTTCAATTTACGACATTCGCTGTAAAATGTATAAATAGTTAATTAGGCTAGGTCAGGGAGTGTTCATTTCACGTTGTTCTATCTATCTATATCCCATTAGACCTGGTAAACACAGATGCATTCTGTTTATATAGTCTTGCTAGTCGCATAATACGATACGATTTTCTTGTTGAAACAGTTGTACACACTGATACGACCACCCCCTCGACTGTAACGGGTATCGATCCCAAGTCACGCGGTGAATGACCCACAAAAAGGTTCTGTTTATACAAATGCCTTGTTTAAAGTTTTGTCTATTTTCTCGACTCCACTCTGGCTAACTGCTACTTCTCTTTATCATAACACACGACGATCTGGAATGAGGAAAGAGTAACCATAGGTTTTGTTGACGTCATCATTAATAGTAACGTTTAACTTTAGTGTTTTGATGGTATATAAATATCTAAAAACGTATTTTCAAGAAAGATATTTAAAAAGAGGTTTATCCACCCTGGAGTGAGGCGCTCATTGTTGCCTACCGGTTTGTTCTTCTGTTTCACGAGAGGTCAAGGATTTAATCTAATTTCATACTTGCATTTGATACTTTGGGGGTCTGTATTTCTAAGAGCTGTGAGTCAAAATAAAGAAGAATATGTTATCATACGTTAACCACACTACATCCAGTGCCAATGAGGCCTTTCACTCAATACCAGGGCTCATCAAGTCGACTGGGACACGAAAGACATAGTAGGAACTTCAGCGACACAAGTCCTTTCCTAATTAAAACTAGTTTATTCTTTCTCGATACAACTTTGTAATACACAGAATTTCCACAGTCACTTTGACTTAACTACTTTTATAAACACACGCTATAATTCACAGCGTTTCACACACTTTACTTACGGTGCCTACTGTTCGCTTGACTCAATTATCTATCTGTCTATGCAATTCTATCTTTTTTTGCTGGCTTTATTTGACGGGCTTATATACTAAAAAACGAGGGCGTCTGAAACAAACTAGAGTTGCCAGGAAAATTCATGATCCTTCGAGAAACTCCAGCGCGCATGCTCCCAGCGTTGCGTGACTTCTTCTACTGTCGTAACAATATGAATAACTTTATAAATAACGACTGTTATAGTGTGAACGAGATTAAGTAAGTCACTTGTAATTATTATAAGTGTTATAATAATTCTTTATCATTTGATATTTTTGTTATTAAACAAGAAATATGCAGCTCAGATCAGCTGTATAAAATTATGAAGTTTGTATATACTGATAAAATGTACTTTGAATATTTCCTTCGCGTCATAGTTTTTTAACGGCCTAAAATAAAATTGTCATGTGTTTTTGTTTTTTTTGCCTTCCCTCACTTTCCAACAAAAATTAAGCCCTCCTGCCTAAGAAACTAGTTATCCCTACAATCCCCATCTTAATACACTTTAATTATTTTTTTATTTCTTTACTGCCCTCTACGACAGCAAGCAGAATTTTCTAAAGATATACAGGCATGCTTAAGGAATTATTTTGTTCTATTAGACATTTTGATGGCTCTTGACAATTTGAAAAATAAAAAATATAACATTCTTTATCCAAATTATTCCATAAACGATCGTGAAACTGTTTTGTAGACTGGCTAAAAAAACAAACAAACAAACAGAAATATGATAATACGTTATGTGAAGATAAAGCAAATTACATTTGTGTGATGGGTTTAGCTGTCACCCCTCAGGAGACATCACGCACTAGACGAGATAGGACGTCACCTAGCGTACACTGGGAAGGTTTTTAATATTTTCTCTATGGATAAAATACGACAGCACTATGCATGCCGCGAATTTTATTACTACTATTATAATTAGATAAAAGAACGTAAAACAAACATATGACGAACTTCATATTATTTAAACGTTTTAGTATTATGCTGGGCATGGCTCATAGTTAGTGTGCCCGAACCGTGAGTCCAAGGGTTCACGTTTCGCTTTCCATCGCTGCAAAAACGTGATCCGCACTTTGTGGCCGTGGATGCGCTATAAGTGTGACAGTCAAATCCCACTATTCGATCAGACAAGAAAAATCCAAGAGTTGGCGGTGGGTTCCGTCGACTAGCTGCCTGTCAACTACTCTTTCAGTCCAAAATTAAGGAGGGCTGATCGCACATAACCCTTATACTACGCCTACAATGGAGCTGTACTCGGCTAGCTTAGGGTAAACAGAAAGCCAGTTCTACTAAGATAATAATTCATGGAATGAACTTTCTTCCAACAAAAACATTAAACTATTCGTATAATCAATTTAATACTCGCCCGCTATTCCACAAATCAAGCTAGAAGAGTTCGTATTCAGCTCGCCAGGCGGACGGTACAACAGTGTTAAACCGATTTTTTATTTTTGAAATTAACAATAATCCAAAAATAAATTTTTAAGTCGAAGCGTATTTAATACGAATTATCATACAGCTCTGAGCAAATTGTTGCTGAAAGTGTGCAAACGAAGTACAGGTTGCAGGAGAAAAACCGCGTACGAAAATTAAGTAAACCAGGCTCACTGATGCCTCAATGTCCAGATTATAAATAATCCGTGTAGTCGTACAAAACGAAACATGTGATCAGCTTTTGTATAACTTATCAACCAAAATAAACAATATATAATATTTGTTTCTAACTGTTCAAGTTTTTTTTTTTCGGTTACGATTTATCCATCACATGAGTCATACTGCGGTACTTTACTGATATCTACTGTGTGACACATTACAGAAACACGACAAAAAATTTATATCACAAGTGTATGTATTTAACTATTTTCCGATAAGATATACTTATATCTTTATTTATTTATAGAAAAAAAAAGGCTTTTCGTACAATCATACATATATCAGAATATTACACTGATTTTTTTATTTCTTTTTGTTAAATACGACCAACTGATAATTCTTATATTCATACACGACAAATTATTAGCTCGCGAAATAAAATGACGCTTCATAACACTCAGCACTCAGACGGAACTGTTTACTAACCGGGCACGCCGTTGCTATGGATGCAAGTTCGTGCGGCGCCTGATTGGCTAGTACGTTTCAGTTGTCCCCATATTTGGATATGATGTCAACTTCCTGACTGCTTGCCGCTTAGTCATTCTCTCTCACGGAACTGGTACGAATTTACAAGTCCGCACAGTGTTCAAAGTTTCTGCAAAAGGTTGTATGTATAATTTTCTACTTTTAATTACTTCAAAACACGCAAAACCCAAATAAACAGCCTTCATCGGTCAGGGATGTATCGGAAAAAAAAAAGCGCCAAATCGCCCTGCTCCTGATTTGGGGGAGAAGGATTGAAAGTGGAACACCCACGCCAAGTGGAAACGTCATGAAACGTAGGATGACAGAAACAAGCTGCTGGGTGAATTTATTACATTTTTATTATAACATAATCAAAACTGTTGTTCTTAAGTAACCAAAACAGGAGGGATGTATAACAAGTTTTTAAAGGTCGCGAGACTCAAGGTCACAACTTTGGTTTCCGTTCAACACAATTTTGACCTTGACCAACTGTACTGAAGAAAGTAGCAACGGAAGATCGAAACGTCATCCGCTTCAATACTTCAGGCAATCTGAATACACTGAAGATTCAAAACCCATACGTTTGTTAAATAACGAAGTGTCTTCAAACTGTAAACTTCCAAGTTCGTAAACAAAACACTCAAATAGGTGGTTCAAAGCCTTGAAAAAATACAGTGTATCCGCAAATAATATGCCAAAAGATTTAGCTTTCAAGCAAAATCGCTGAAACTTTGAATAGTTATAACTAACGGTATCGAGTTTTTGACACCAGGTGGCGAACCATTCGCTTCAACAACAACATGGTGTCTAAGCAGAATTGTAACTAACGGTATCGAGTTTTTGACACTAGGTGGCGAACCATTCGCTTCAACAACAACATGGCGTCTAAGCAGAATTGTAACTAACGGTATTGACTTTTTGTCAAACAGGTGGCAAACCATTCGCTTCAACAACAACATGGCGTCTAAGCAGAATTGTAACTAACGGTATTGACTTTTTGTCAAACAGGTGGCAAACCATTCGCATCAACAACAACATGGCGTACAAGCAGAAGTAAGCCAAGTGAATATTCCTCTATGACAATTTTGTAAGTTGTTTATTGCTGCGACCTTAGGGCGTACTCGCGAGTTCCAACATCGGACATGAGAAGGTGCAACTGTGTGTACTGTATTCAAATAGCGTTGATTACGACAATGCAAAGTTTCGGCATCATTGCGTTCACCCCCCCTCCCCTTTTATAACATTTTATGTCTTATTTTTGACGAATACTTATGACACTCCCTGTATTTAAAGACCATATAAACACAACAATTGGGAAAGTTTCAGAGGTTTCTCAAAAAACAAACAGTCTGAACTGCGAATCAGTGGGTTGTCGCAAAAACGAGTACCGCATTTACAGGCTATGTGTGTGGTGTAAGAGTGACGGTCAAATTTCACTAGTCGCAAAAAGTAACCTAACAGTTGGCGGTGGGTGCTGCTGGCTAGCTACATTCTCTCTAGTATATCAACTCAAAATAAAGGATGGCTATGCTCAAGTAGCCCTTTGGTTAACTTTACACGAAATGTTAAAACAAACCGTCTGGCTGACTCAAAATCAGTCCACTTTGGCTGTGTAAGAATCTAGCGAAGAAATGCTTTTACCGAACTGTTAAAGGCATTCTATATGAAGATAAAATTACTGGCAACAGCTAGTGTAAACAATACGGGGTTTTTCTTGAATAATTGCACAATACCCAACAAAATGTTATATTGTATAACAATACAAGTGATAAGGTAGTAAGTTTTATCTTGTATAATAACACAATTGCTTTAGAAGCTCACATAATATACTCCATTAAAAGAAAAATAACACGATTACATCTTTGATGTTGTTGAAATTAGACATTATCCAAACTTAACGCACAGACAAGATCTAATACAATACTGAACTGTAAAGTGCATGTAAAAATTACAAGATTACACAGACACAAACCACACCAGTTGGGACAGAGGAGTACTTAGACACAAACCACTCCAGTTGTGACAGAGGAGTACTCAGACACATACCACACCAGTTGTGACAGAGGAGTACTCAGACATAAACATTACCAGTTGTAACAGAGGAGTACTCAGACACAAACCACACCAGTTGTGACAGAGGAGTACTCAGACACAAACATTACCAGTTGTAACAGAGGAGTACTCAGACAAAACAACACCAGTTGTGACAGAGGAGTACTCAGACACAAACCTCACCAGTTGTGACAGAGGAGTACTCAGACATTAACCTCACCAGTTGTGACAGAGTACTCAGACACATACCACACCAGTTGAAGCAGAGAAGTACTCAGACACAAACCTTACCAGTTGTGGCAGAAAAGTACTCAGACACAAACTTGCCAGTTGAAGAAGAGAAGTACACAGACACAAACCTCACCAGTTGTGACAGAGAAGTACTCAGACACAAACTTTACCAGTTGTAGCAGAGGAGTACTCAGACACAAACCACACCAGTTGTGACAGAGAAGTACTCAGATACAAACCTTACCAGTTGTGGCAGAGAAGCACTCAAACACAAACCCCAGTTGAAGCAGAGAAGTACTCAGATACAAACCTTACCAGTTGTGGCAGAGAAGCACTCAAACACAAACCCCA
>NW_013667496.1:232255-234856 GCF_000517525.1 Limulus polyphemus
AGACACAAACATTACCAGTTGTAACAGAGGAGTACTCAGACACAAACCACACCAGTTGTGACAGAGGAGTACTCAGACACAAACCACACCAGTTGTGACAGAGGAGTACTCAGACACAAACCTCACCAGTTGTGACAGAGGAGTACTCAGACATTAACCTCACCAGTTGTGACAGAGTACTCAGACACATACCACACCAGTTGAAGCAGAGAAGTACTCAGACACAAACCTTACCAGTTGTGGCAGAAAAGTACTCAGACACAAACTTGCCAGTTGAAGAAGAGAAGTACACAGACACAAACCTCACCAGTTGTGACAGAGAAGTACTCAGACACAAACTTTACCCAGAGGAGTACTCAGACACAAACCACACCAGTTGTGACAGAGAAGTACTCAGATACAAACCTTACCAGTTGTGGCAGAGAAGCACTCAAACACAAACCCCAGTTGAAGCAGAGAAGTACTCAGATACAAACCTTACCAGTTGTGACAGAGGAGTACTCAGACACAAACCACACCAGTTGTGGCAGAGGAGTACTCAGATACAAACCTTACCAGTTGTGACAGAGGAATACTCAGACACAAACCACACCAGTTGTGGCAGAGAATTACTCAGATACGAACCTCACCAGTTGTGAAAGAGGAGTACTCAGACACAAACCACACCAGTTGTGGCAGAGAAGCACTCAGACACAAACCTTACCAGTTGAAGCAGAGAAGTAATCAGACACAAACCTTACCAGTTGTGACAGAGAAGTACACAGACACAAACTTTACCAGTTGTGACAGAGAAGTACTCAGACACAAACCTTACCAGTTGAAGCAGAGAAGTACTCAGACACAAACCTTACCAGTTGTGACAGAGAAGTACACAGACACAAACCTTACCAGTTGTGACAGAGAAGTACTCAGACACAAACCTTACCAGTTGTGACAGAGAAGTACTCAGACACAAACCTTACCAGTTGTGACAGAGAAGTACTCAGACACAAACCTTACCAGTTGTGACAGAGAAGTACTCAGACACAAACCTCACCAATTTAAATACATGAATGAAAGTTATTATGCGTGGATTAAAGATGACGGCTTCATTCAAGATTGAATTTTTTTTAGTTTATTGAATTTGCCAATTCACATGAAGATAATTTTACCAAGAAGAGAGGACTCCAGCTGCAAGTTTATATGTGAAGACCGTCAGGTTTAACGGCTGAACATACCGGTTAAGCCGGACATGAACAACAGTTTGATCAGCCGGAGTTCATGAAAACATAGGGCTATGACTTACCTGCTGCCATCGGTCTTCCAACGAAAGCTGAGACGAGAAGTAGCCGGTATCATGTACCACCTGAAGCTCCCTGAAGATACCTCCGCTCGGCAGTATGTCCATGTCTTCACCAAAGATTTGGGGGTGAGTGAAATTGTTAAACAGTTAGTTTACTACTGGCAGTAGCATATACACTGTTACATGTACCGAAACCAAATTCAAATCATACATGTGATGCGCGGGCGAAAAACAAACCTTGGTCACTTCAAATTATACGGCTCCAAATGACTATGACGTTATATGAGACCCACAGTTTTCTTCTGTCATGAGTTAAACCGAACTCCCTTCTCTAAACTGCCTACACTGACATATTTCAAATCTGACATCAGTCCGCCGGTCGACTACTCGTAGAGTCACTTCACCACAACTCTGCCTACGAGTCTCCAGTCAACATAAACAGAAGCTTTCTTCCAGCCTCGTTCTCGCACTGAGCCAGAACTGGACCGGCGCATTCAAACCGAGGGTGAATCAACACCGTCGGTCTGAGGGAACATATAATAATGAGAAAAAGCGAATCTTACATACTTATTGTATATGCGTCAGATTGTTTGAAGCATCCACACAATAACAATTTACTAATGTAGTCAGCATAAGTCATAGAGGCTCTACACTCAATATATATTTATCGTTTCCGAGTTTACTTTTAACTTATGTAATAGGAGAAGTATTGATCCATAATCAGCGATCTTTTTTTTTTGAGTAAAATATTACTAATGTTATTGGTTTCGTGGAAGTTTTTTATTCATAATGATCAACTTTAATTCGTGTTGTTAACATTGCTTTACGTCTACTAGGGAACAGAAATATCGACTCTGACAAATGTTGGGTTTTTGCGAGAAATGTGGCTTTCACTGCCGCATCAAAGGAGAGTGACTGCTACAACTACAGGTGTAAAGGGGATTTCTTCATTAAAGTCTTTTAAACTTAATTTTACAAGTAAAGAAAATGAATCAAGATGTTGGTAAAAATTAAAGTTATATCGAGGCTTTTCGCTTCCATAAACTGTCTGCATAAATGTGTTTGAACTTTCCTAGAAATCCCCCCTCTTTTCGCTGCAAAACGAAGTCCTGAGTCTGGTTATTTCTAGTTTTATATTCGTGGTGATCGTTAAGTAAATACTTACCTAGGAGCCACCAATTTCTTACGTCTCCAGTCGTTTGTTAATTTTCCGTAAAAATTCTTTCCGAGGAAACTTTAGCCATACAAGTTATTTCTTAAATAAAACTAATTTATTCTTTCTCAATACAATTTTGCAATACACTTAATTTCCACAGTCA
>NW_013667496.1:235290-238108 GCF_000517525.1 Limulus polyphemus
TATACAAGAATACCGTACATCTAGTAAACACTCGAGTATTCAAGAACCTTCGAGAATATCATGACGTGTTACTAGCGTCACGTGACTTCCGCTGTCGTAACAATATAAATGTAATCCAAACCGAGTATGTTTTGTTCCCGGGACATTTCGTGTAAAAGGCTAATATAGACTTAGTGCAAGCGGACGTCAGTAAATGATAACCGATAAGTTCTTAGTTTTGTGGGCTATCCACTCATTAAACTTTTAAATAAATGTTATTTTCTTCTACTTCTGTAGAATTATACACAGACTATTCTCTTCGTTAAAATACTTTTCGTACTAGTATTGCTTAGTACGTTGTTGCCCGATGAGGGCTCCGGTAAGCCTAAAGCTTGCACATGAAAGTATTTTAACGTAGAGTTTGTTTGTAGTTGAAGCACAAAGCTACACAATGGGCTATCTGTGCTCTGCCCACTACGGGTATCGAAACCCGGTTTCTAGCGTTGTAAGTCCTCAGACATACCACTGTGCCACTGGGGGGCACCTTTGTCGGTTCCAAACTTGATTATGCTATTCGTTGTGCACTACACTTCTGCCAAAGTGTGTCAGTTCCTAGCTTGATAATGATATTCGTTGTGCACTATACTTCAGCCAAAGTGTGTCAGTTCCTAACTTGATAGTAATATTTGTAGGGCACTACACTTCTGCCAAAGTGTGTGTCAGTTCCTAACTTGATATTGATATTCGTTGTGTACTATACTTCTGCCAAAGTGTGTCAGTTCCTAACTTGATAATGATATTCGTTGTGCGCTATACTTCTGCCAAAGTGTGTCAGTTCCTAACTTGATATTGATATTCGTTGTTCACTATACTTCTGCCAAAGTGTGTCAGTTCCTAACTTAATGAAAACATTCGTTGTGCAATACACTTCTGCCAAACTTTGGCAGTTACTAACTTGATGATGGTATTTGTTGTGCATAAGATGTTTTGCCAAAGAATCAAAGCTTATGCAGGAAATGTGATATATATAACTTATCTCCCCCGGTGAATTAGCAGTAAGTCTGTGGGCGTATAACGCTAACATTCGAAGTTAAATACTTGCAATAAGCAGAGCACAGTTTACCCATTGTGTATATTTCCTGTTAACAACAAAGAAACATCGGTTCTATATGCCGCGTAATATAACTCGCAGGGTAACATAAAACTACAAGAAAACAAAACTAGATAAACAAGTTTTCACCGAACATGCTCCCCTTTCAGCCATGGGGATGTTGTAAAGTAACGGTCAATCCCTTATTCGTTGGTAAAAATAAACAAGTTGTTCAGGCTGTGAAAATAGAGTAGTATTATGTTGACTGAAGCTCAAAATTGAACAATAGTCCGTCTACGCTAGGCCAACCGCAGGGATCGAACCACAACTTACAGCGTTATAAAACATCTAGTTTCCTGCTCATCCACCGAGGGAGGCTGGGAGAAGGGCAATTAAAATAAACTTGGAATGAACAGAAGTATGAATAATGTACTTATATGCAGCTATTAAAATTCCACAGTGGAAAAGCTTACAATCAAAGTGTTAATTTAGTACACTTTGCGAAAAATGTAGGCGTGATCTAATCGCTATATAATACCGTTTAGTTTGAACTCTCTTGAAACAATACAGAATTTAAATTAATTAAAAACAAGTCCAATTTAAGAGCTGTTATATTCGCAATCACTTTCAATTCTAAAAGTGACCTTTGACTAGTTTCAACATTCACGTCAAACAATAGAATAGCTTCTTAGTAAAAAGGAAAAATATGTACGAATGTTATCAGCATCTTTATAACACTTCACTAGTCAAGTGTCTCAAACACTTGTGAATCGTAATACGAGAAGCAATTGTTAACTGAAAAGATCTCGATTTAAACTGAACAATTTTCTCTCTGTTTGCCCGAATTGGTCTTCTTGCAATATGTTTTCACCCTTTATTATAAAGTGCAATTCTGTTGTATTAACTCAGGCTAAAACAACTTTTCAACGTTATTCTGATAACAAAAAAGTCTATGGATTCAGTTTAGAATTTAGAATAGCTAATACTTCAATTTGAAATGACAGAATAAATAAAGCTACTTTACTAAGACTACCCACGAATTGGTGATATACATATTTAAATTTAGTTGTTGTTCAAAATGACACCCTAAGGATCTGTTTACCAGCTGAAATTTTAAAGATAAAAACAGCTAAATGCGAGTGGATATGAAATCTGCTTAGCATTACCAGATGAGGTTTAACTGTTGTAGTACCATCAAACACTACCAGGTGACCTGTATATAGTAATATACTATACCTGGTAGTGTTTGGACCTGTATATAGTGATATACTATCAAACACTACCAGGTGTCCTGTATATAGTACAGTACTATCAAACACTACCAGGTGTCCTGTATATAGTACAGTACTATCAAACACTACCAGGTGTCCTGTATATATTACAGTACCATAACACTGTACTATATACAGGTCACCTGGTAGTGTTTGATAGTATTGTACTATATACAGGTCACCTGGTAGTGTTTGATGGTACTACAACAATTAAACCTCACCTGGTAGTGTTTGATAATATCAAACACTACCAGGTGAGGTTTAATTGTTGTACAGTACCATCAAACACTACCAGGTGACCCGTATATAGTACAATACTATCAAACACTACCAGGTGACCTGTATATAGTACAGTACCATCAAACACTACCAGGTGACCTGTATATAGTACAGTACCATCAAACACTACCAGGTGACCTGTATATAGTACAGTACTATCAAACACTACCAGGTGACCTGTATATAGTACAGTACCATC
>NW_013667497.1:0-21818 GCF_000517525.1 Limulus polyphemus
TAGTTCTAGAAACGTTGCGTCACGGTAGTCACGTGACTCGCTGACGCAACAATACTTTTCGCAAATATCAACCATAGTAAGTAGCTTTTGCAGAAAACGTTGTTAAGCAATAGTGAGGCTACGAATTTCGAGACAGAATACAAAACCAAAAGACTGAGTATGTTAGATGCTTCTAAGCATAGAATATTTATTAACCTAATTTAATGGACCATTTAATATGTGCTGTTTTACTGTTGTGCAAGAAACTTAATTTTCTAAAATTGCCTTAAACCGAGAATGTACACGTTAACGGTGAGATTAATACAAGAAAATATTTTTCATAAATAACTATCGTAAGCAAAGGGAACAAAATTATTGCGCGCATGAAGTGCCTAAAACAATATGTGAGACTTGAAACCGGAACTTTTGTATGCGGCAAAAAGTCATTCACCTATTTTTCCTGCGCATTTTAATATGGAGCAAATCGAACCTGCTACATGTGTTTGCCATTTTGATCATTTTTAATGCAGTTTTCCATACCACTTGCGCCACCACCAACTCTTGGGCTACTGTTTTACCAACGAATAGTGGGATTGACCGCGACATTATAACGCCCCCACGGCTGAAAGGGCGAGCATGTTTGGTGGGACGTGGATGCGAACCCGCAGATTGCGAGTCGAGCGTCCTAACCACCTGGCCATGCTGGGCACCGCAATGGATCGAAGTAATACCGTTGAAAGTATAATGCACTTAACGTATATATATGTAAACACATTAGCAGACACACACACATGTTATTTTTATCTTGTATGCTAGTGAAACTGTGTGGGTGTGGTTAGGTGATAACACCCTGGGGACATAAGGATCGTCCTAATTTATCTAACCATTCACCGATAGTAAAAGCTATTTTGATTAAATAATTATAAATTAATGTGATTAGAATGGATACACATAAAAAGAAAACATATATATATTGGTGTTACGAATCATATGAATAACGTATGTTACTTTCGTAAAATACGAGCACTAAACTCAGACATTGTGTTGTATTTAAATAAACCGAGCATATATACATAAATATGTTTTGTGCATATGAAATCGCGTAAGACGAAAACAAGATTATACCAGTTGTAGAACATTCACTTCTAAAGGGTTTCAACACTGAGGAAGATAACTACCAATAGAGACATAGGCTCAAAAGGTTTTGGGAATATTCCTTTTTTTTCAATTAACTTCATGTTGTAGGAGAAGCAATTGTTGTGCAGTTTGGTGACAATACTTTTATGTACACGTAAATCAGGCTTTTGGGGATAAATCGTCAAGGCTTGTTTCTGTCTTTATAAAGTGAGTTTGCTCGGAACATCGTCAAGAAAATGAAAAATAAACCTGTAGATTTTTAAGGTGATTTATCTTTCATCACTTTCCCATTTTCCGGTTTTAAATATTTACATATAGATTGTTACAAAATTACTGCAAATTGTACAGTAAATTACTGGCAGCAAAGTCGCCAGCAACCTACTGTAAGATATACAGTTGTATAAAAAGTTATTGTAAATCGTTTGTAAATGTCATTGCTGTAAAGTTCACAGCAAGCAATGTCTTTACCGTAAAATTATTTGCACCTATCTACTGTAATTTTTACAGCAGGAATAATCTTTACTGTAAAACCATAAAATATAAATTATTAATATAAATTAATTGCTGTAATAATGTCTATAGTAATTTGCCATGAATATTACAATTTACTTAATTTTTACTGTAAATATATATTAATTTAAATGCTTAATTATAAATATTCGTTATTCAAAACTACAACAAAAATATTCTATAGTTAATATGTGTGACTTCAAAGCACATTTGTTAGCCATGTACCCATTTAACGCACTGGGACTGACATAAGAAGCAGATCCCAAGGTCATCCAAAAAGCCTTATCTAGGTTTGGTAACAATTAGTCTAACAGTTCTCTCGTTATAAGTGGACGCAACTAACCAGGAAGACAAAGGGAACTGGGATTGACTTGAGGTGATAGGGGTCAGATCCGAACGTTTGTTTGTTTTTTGGAATTCGCGCAAAGCTACACGAGGGCTATCTGCGTTAGCTGTCCCTAATTTAGCAGTGAACTCTTGGACTACTCTTTTGCCAACGAATAGTGGGATTGACCGTCACATGATAACGCCCCCACGGCTGAAATGGCGAACATGTTTGGTGGGACGGGGATTCAAACCCGCGACCCTCAAATTGCGAGACGAGCGCCCTAACCACCTGGCCATGCCGGACCAGATCCGAACGCCATCCTTCCGTGTCACCCCGAGTCCAATGGGTACATACAACATTTTGTGACAATCTGTCCAGCGGTTCGCCAGTTATAAGTGTACACAACGCACGCGCAGACTTTGTCAAATAATGGTTTTAATTTTCCTTCGTAAACCTCCTCATAGTTCACAGCTTGAAGATTTATTTGCTAGAATCATAACTTGCTTTTTACGTTACCACATGTTAACTTTTTGAATATTTTTTTTTCCTGACAAATTTCAATGGTATTAAATGATTAAACCATTTGGTGTAAGTCTGGATTAACCAAGAAAAGTCATTTTCAATTTAATATGCTATTTTCCTTGCGCAACGAAAGATCGCTTATGCTACCTTTCCACAACATACTACATTAGATGGTAAAGGTTGGTGATTGTTGTTCTAGAGTTTTTAAAATATTAATAACCCTGGTTTATCTTAGGTTGTGGCCTCTCGATGGTCCTAAACATACCAAATTTCTTGGTAACTTAAATAATCGGAAAATCAAATTATGTTTGAGACAATTTAATATTTGAAATTTGAACTGCAATCTTCATTTTGTGTTAAACATTGTGTGTATATACACATCACGATCACCATTTTTTTAATATATGTAAAATTCTAAATAAAATCCGATCATGTGAGTACTTGACTTGTGTCTAATGATTGATTCAAAATGTAAATAGCGAAGATCAGATTACGCACTTCTTTATTGCTCGTAATAACAATATGTGTACTTTTCTTAAGCCTGATAAAGCTTTTTATCGAATGGTGTATTCTTTGTCGGCCGTAATACAGGTGCAATTAATAAATAAACTTGCATGGATCGCATATGGTCATCGCGTCACCTGCGCGGCATTGAAAGTTAATTATAGTTAAATTTGTTTTTAATCTAAAATTATCTTACATTACTAAATAAACATTTTAAAATATGAAGACGTGTTTTAAAAGGTGTCAAGTGCCTTCCAAAATTTGTTTATAATGCTTAATTCAGACTGCTGGAGAGTAACACCTATCATCCAGAACTACCTTACCATCAGGTTGGACAGTGTCCAGTGCATCTCACAGAGGACTCATAGTATATCTGTGAAACTTCCCCAGGGAAGGTGCGGGCTGTCAAAATTGGCAGAGATTATCTGAAGGCACGACATTAATCAGAACAACCACACAACTAGATAAATCTAAGTTGGTTGTGGTTATTCTAATGATACAACTCCATCAATCAGTTTTATGGCCTATTATATTTATAGGAATGATAGTTTAGTTGTAAATAGCCTGGTACAAAGTGATATTGATCAACATCCTACAGCTGCAATAACCATTCACCTACAATCCAACCACACTGGACCTCCTCTTAGATATTATTTTGCTCTGCTGACCTCCTCTTTCCTCCCTCCTCAAGTCACAAACTTCTATGGTCTCCAGTAAGGGTCGCTAACTATCTAACAGTATTTCATATCTCCATCATGGATGGTTAATTCCTCTGACATTGTGGTCTATTGTTATTTTAAGAGCATTTTGATGCACACTGACTGTGAATTCAAATTATGTGCTAAAATAATTGGGTTGTTTTAACTTAATTATTTCTAGTGTTGTTTGTAGCATTGATTGAAGCAGTTGCTGGTCTATTTATTCATTTAGGTGGGTTAGGTGATAAGTTGTCAAACTTGATCTCTCACTGATCCGACTTTTCTGACAAGTTTCATACGACGATCACATATATACTACAATTTGAAGCTTTATCACCTCCCATAAATCCAGGAAATGTTATCCAGAGGAGTGAAAAAAATATCTTTTGTCATGAACAAATTTCTATGTCTCTATGAGCAAAACCTAAATCAAACTGTTACACATATCTATAAACATATGAAGCTCATCTGGATACTGTTCTCTATCACTTATCTAATTGGACTGACGACAGCTGGTATACTTGAACCAACAGTAATAATGTGATCACGGTATAAGATTTAAAATCCAAAATAAGCTAATATGTGCTGGTCTTTGGGTTATGTTTATTCACCACGGTGAACCTAAATTTATACAGGTGTTTGAAGAATATGTAGTCTTAACGCTACTATTTTATTCTCCTGAATTATTTAGTAGACAAGCTGTTTAGGGTAACTTATTTTTTCTTCTTCACCAAAATTTTAAAGAGCATATAGCTGTATTAATTATGTGATTTCCCACTCTTCATTGAGTAAGAATGATTTCAAAGATTTTCATCACTCACCAGACAAAGGTAAATCGAAAAACAAAAACAAACCCACTCGTAGCGGTGGTCTGTTAATAATATTGCCTAATTAATGCTCATATTCAAACTTATTCGTTTGATGTATTCAGTAAACAAGTTGCCCAATAATTTTTTCTCGTCACTAAATATACTGTACTCAATGTTCTTTTTTTTTATATAAAACTTAGAATTCTTTTGATGAGAGAAAAAATAAATTAACAAATATGTAACATTTTTGACAGATATTAATATCTTGTAACAGTTTACATCCTTGAACAGATTATTATTATTAGCAGGGGTGAAATTTCAAAAAGTAGAGGTACTCAGGTGAATGAAGTGGACCTGTTTTTGAAAAAGAAAAAATCTACGTGTAAACATAAAAAACGACAATTTGGGCGTCAATGGCCCCCAGTGGCACAGCGGCATGTCTGCGTACTTACACAGCTAGAATCTGGGTTTCGATATCCGTGGTGGGCAGAGCACAGATAGCCCATTGTATAGCTTTGTGCTTAATTACAAACAAACTTGAGTGTCAATGTATAAATGCTTTTTGACGGAACAATGGAACGCAAGCGCATCCGAAAAAGCAGCTCAAATAAGTCCCGGTACTATTCCCACCTTAACAAATGAGTTACAGTATCAGTACCGGTGAGTACAACAGAATTTCACCACTGATTATTAAGTGAAAATAATGGAAAGTCTAGTCCACTCATTTGTAACGAGATATATATTTCTTCAATGATGATCTTCAACACAAGCTATGTTCGTTGATAGGTCTAACTCACAAATAAAGCTTGACTATTACTTGTTAAATTTCCTTTCGTATCTATGACACAAACTAAGAAACATTTAAGATAATCAATTGACTTGTTAACTAACAATAACTCTTTAGTGTTTTATACAGCATTTGTTTATTTGTTCTTTAATTTAATCTATAGAAAATTTGATATGATATGTCACATCAGCCTAGACATTCAGGGAATTTCTAGGTGTCACATTATGTCACGCCAAAATCCCTCAGGTAAACAATACTAAACGTCTAAATTAAAATATTAAGAACAAAACCTGCAAACAATACGTTTTGTTTTTTGGAATTAAATTTGTATTTGTTTATTTTTCAAATGTCTTGATAAGTATAAACAATAGTATTGAAATTTTTGTCACGATTGCACAAAAATTAGAAGATGGAAAGTGCCAAATGAAATAATATTCCAGATATTTGTATCCTTTAGTATTACCTTTTTTTTTCGTTTGCCCTCCATAGGCATTTATGCCTTTCAGCATAATGGTAGATGTAAACAATTTTCCAGAGCAAGTTGTGACATTTCAGTGTTGTTAGTCTCATGTTTTTATCTGTTTCTTGGACATCATCGATTCAACTCTTCCTTGGTCTTACTCTACTTCTGTTTCCTGTTAGTTGTAAATTATACGCTCTTGCTGATAGCTGCTCTGAACTCATTGGAACCAAGTGGCTGAACCATTTTAACCTCTGCTTTTCGATATGTTTCAGTACTGGTATCACTCCAAGCTGTTGTATAATTGTTTCGTTTCTTACTTTATCTAGTCTGGTCTCATTGAGGGCTTTATGGAGGAATGTTATTCTTTGTTTGTTTCTTTTACTAAAAATCCACGCCTGAAATTGATATACTAGTGATGGTGTAAATGCGATGATAATAACTAGTCTCTTCACTTCTATGGGATATCTTTATGGGACAGCAGGGGGAGGGAGTCATCTTACAGGTTATATTGTTTGCTTTTTGACATCTGGTTTCTATCGCTCTGTCTAATTTGCTGTCTTCAATGAAGACACTCCTAAGATAGTTGAGCTACTTACTTTGTTTCAGTTGGGTATTCTCGATAATCAGTTGTGGTTGTCTTGGTGTTTTCCCAATGCTCATCTTTTCTATCTTAGCATTGCTAATTCTTATGCTACACTTCTTTCATTGTGTGCTTAGTCTTGGAGTTTATTTTCATCTTTGTCAAAATATATTTAACCTTATCCTCTGCACATAACATATAATATGCAAGTCAGGGAAAAATTGCTTTGATTATTTAAGTGCAAGTCATTCTACTTTTATTAACACACTTTTAATATGGGTAGGGGGGGGGGAGAGAAGATGAGGTTATCATTTACAAAAATACATGTTATGGTCCGAACTGTATAGTACCACATTTTTCCAATTACCCATTTTTTACTTTCAAACGAAATATTTAAAATACAAAACGTCAAACTATTTATTTGCATAACTTAAGCACCTGAAATACAGAATTCTGAAATCGCGTGACTTCTAATCCTAGCAAAACAATCAACAAATAGGTCGTTATTACTACAGTTAAAATATCTAGTTCATATTTGTTGTATGTATTAGACATTAAGCCACTCCTTTAAAAAACTTGCATTCAATTCTTGTTAAAATAACTTGAAGTTAAATACTATATATAATGGTAACTCTCACAAGTGTTTGTATTAAGTATTTATTATATTATGTAATGAGCTAACTATGAATTAATGAAACGAAGCTAAATTATGAGTTACACTGAATGTTAGGAATCAAAAATTTACAAATGAAACATTGTTTAAAACAATATTTATAAATTTGATCTGTAAAAAGTTAAGAAGCAGACGTTATCAAATTCCCCAATCATCTGTAAAATGAATAGATTTTCATTCATAAAATAAGCGACATCACAGTCCACAGTATATAGTTCCAAAAATGCGCGCCTTTAAAAGTAAGAAAGATCTCACATTTTCAAGAAAAGTGCAAATTTTATAATTTAATATTTTAATATGTAAAATTTCTGCATTTTCAAAGCTTAATAGCTCTTGAGTAAATAAGGTGAAAGTTTGATCAGCCAAAGGGTGGGGTTGTGTTATCATATTATTCCGCATGAGGGAGGGGCTGATGAGAATCCAAACATCGTTTAGTGTGAGACCCTAACTCGTGTTGGTTATCGTGTATGTGGTTGTGTGGTAAGATTTATTTTTGTGTTATTTTATATTTTAAGCTGTGTTATTTTACATGTTGATAGCAGTTTTGATTATTACGTATATATATTGGTATATTTTCTCGAAGATAAGATGCCTTTGACATTGTAAAATGTAATAAAACATCATTGTACCGTTGGCTTTGTGGTTGGTGATTCTGGCACTGGAGTCTACCTTTAAATTTTATTTTTAGTGTTTACTTAGCTTTGGCGAGTGAGAGTCGGCTAAGCGGAAATTCAGAATTAGTATGAAAATAAATGTACTAATATTAATATCGGACACTGTGGTAAACATGCACATTTTTATTCACCATCTAATTAGTTTATGGGAGAATACTAAATTCAATTAATTGTTTTATGTGTTCGTATCATTCCTGTTATTTCATAAGGATAATTATCACGAAACTTGTGCCTTGTAAGATGTGGCTAAAATAATAGGATCTAATTAGTACTCTTACTGTTACTAGATAATAAAGTATTAAGTTAGTGACAACTTGGTTAATCTAAGTACATACTGTTTAAGTTGGGTTATCTTTCGTAAAAGGTATGTAGAAAGATAAGAGTATCATTTACCATTGTTTTTCTTATTGTGTGAAATATTTGAGTGATTATCATAACTATACTATAGTGTAGCAATTAATAACATTTCCCTTTAGTGAATCCATGTTGAGTTTTATTTATGATATCAAAGCTTATTTTATCAGACTTACTAGAATTTTTCCAAATACAAGACTAAGACTACTTAGTCTATAAACTTCCAGGATAACTTTCTTCACCTAATTTAAAAAGAGGAGTAATATTAGCAGTTCTTAAATCCTCAAGCACATGCCCACTGTTTGTTAATCTAACATGTCTGTGGAAGATGGCAGCAGGATTTTAAGAGGAGCTTAAGCTTTTATGTGTAAGGGGTGCATCAATTAGAAAGAATAATAATAGGGCTAAAAAGTAGTCGATTTAGTTGTAATGAGCCTGCTCTGTTGAGAAACAGCTTTCAACCCTTGGCTTCTGCAGATGAGCAACTACTGGGGAGAAGGAAAACAAAAGGGTCAGAGAAGGATGTGGATGATAAAGAGGTTATAGTTATAGGTGAGTCCTTGACAAGGCATATGGATAGTCAGTGGGGTAAATAGGAAGAAAATAATTAGATTATGCTACCCATGGGCACATGTGGGGGATATAAATGACAGAGCATGAAATATAATAAAGGGGGCTAGCATAAATGCAGTTTTTATTCTGCACATAGGGGCTAATGATGTAGGGAAAGGTAGGTCAGAAGAACTAAGTAATAAGTACAAGGGGTTGATAAAGGCATTTAAAAAAAGAAAAACTATAATTTAATTTTGTCTGGAATGTTGCCCAGAATTAAATGTGGAGATGAAGTTGTAAGTAGATCACTAGGGTTAAATGCTGGGCTTAGATTAATATGTAAGAATAAACAGATAGGCTGGTTGGACTTGTGGAATCAGTTCAGTGAAAGAAAGGAGCTTTTTGGAATGGATGGTTTACATTCCAATAGGATAAGGGCTAGCTTGTTTATTGGGGTTATTAACTCAGCTGTAAGGGAAGTTTTAAACTAGGACTAGACAGTGGTGAGGGTCAGGATAAACTAAATGCAAAAAAATAAGAGGAAGAGAAAAGTTTAGCATTGGAAATGAGTATAGACGTAGTTATAAGGGTAGGCTTAATTTTTACTATTGTAATGTTAGAAGTATAATAAATAAAACAGATGACTTTAGAACATTTGTAGCAATGGAGGATTTTGATATAATGGGAATAACTGAGACATGGTTTAATGTAGATTATTTTGATGACAACAATTTCTTTGAAATACAGAGTTACAGGTTATTTAAAAGGGATAGAGTACTAAAGAGAGGTGAGGAGTGGCTTTATATGTAAAATATGTTACATCCTATTGAAGTTGAGGATATCAAAAATATTAAGAAAGAGATTGAATCCATTTGGGTTTCTATTAGCAGATATAAAGGGAAAAGGCTTATAGTAGGAATTTGTTACAGACCACCAAATAATACTGATGAAATTTGAGAGAAACTTCACAATGGGATTACAATTTCAGCTGCTAATGAAGTCATAATTGTGGGTGATTTTAATTTCAGTCATAGAGATTGGGAAATGCTAGAGTCAAACCATGAGGGAGAAAGGTTTATGAGATTATAGAAGATCAATAAATTTGGTGAAACAAGAAATTAGGACATCGAAAAGGTTGGCATAAAATGTAAAAGTATTTAAATGTAAAATGTATTTAAAGGATTTCTTTAAATACATTAAGGGTAAACAAAATGTTAGGATGGGGTTAGGAACCTTGAGGGATGATAAAGGAAGGCTTGTGTTTGATGATTATGAGATGGCTGGGTTATTAAATATTGCGGGATCAGATTTCGACAATCCGTGTTTGTGTTTTCTGCATGTACTGATGTCCCTAATTTATTTATACTGGTGTGCATCAAGCTTCAAAACTTGTCTTTAAATAAATCACCCACTTATCAGACTATAAAAATGGCACATTTTTATCGGAATATAAAACAAGTATATATTACATGGAGTTGAATAACTCCTCGTCTTACATTTATTTTCCTGTAAACCTTTAAACAAATCCTCATTTCAGTATTGGTTGTATTCTCTCCATCGTGAAGCCACATGAATGTATTGCATATTTTCATAAGTAAAAAAATTTACTGATTCAATCTTCTTAAATATTAATCAGAAAAATATTGGGGAATTGTTCAGATGGGATCCATATCAGCAGCCTATATTGAGATTGGTCATAGGCTTAGTTCCCTCACTTCAACTCTTCCAACAACGTTGTTTTATTCTGGATAACAATAAATCTAAAATTGTATCCCCATTAGTTGGATTTCCATTTGGTATTTAAAAAAAAACTCATCCTGTATCACTTAAAGAAAACTCTCTTTCACTAATTGACTCCATACATCCCAATCAATGTATGTAAAAGTAGTGTTATCTTCAAATTCAGTACATGTTCAGTATATCATTTGATAGAATGGTAGTGTTCTTATTGTCTGTATATTAGCAGGAGTAGATTAAGGGTCAGATGGGTCCGGTGCTAAACTTTTTTACTGGACCTATTATGAGAACCACTAAAGATTAAGGTAAAAAAACTAAACCTCATAACGGTTTTTTTTTAGCCTGGGTGTGGGACTACAGCCCCAGTAGCTCCTGCCTTAAATCACTCCTGTATACATGTATACTTTCTGGACTGAAGGATTTTAAGTTATTGTACAATGCATATTATGAATTATACTTTCTGAAAGAGACTGTTATGAGACCTCTTGAGCATTACAACATCCATATCTTTCAAACAATTTTAGAGCTATACTTTACTCCTAATGGTAGTGTACACACCTTTAAGTTTGATAAACACCTGAACTTTGATGTGTCACAATAAACTCTAAAATACTTTCTGCAGCATGACTATCAATCTTGTGTGTAACAATTGCTGGTGTTACTGCCTTATTGAATTTGGCAGAATTGCCTACTAATTTGAACATGTTGGTTTCTGTACTGAACACATATTAACAAGTAAAACTTTGCACACTAGAAAAATCATTCTGTTCATAGCAGCTAATATGTACAATATTCTGTAAGAAACTTAAAGGCAGAAATTCGATGACGAGGAAGCCACTTTGAGACTAATAATGGTTGGAGACGGCTTGAATGAGTAATGAAGAAAAACTTAACATAACAGCAAATATACAACGTTTCGACAAGGTTTTGATGATGATGACAAAACCTTGTCGAAACGTTGTACATTTGCTGTTATTTTAAACTTATATTAAAGCTTTTCTTCATTACCCATTCAAGCCGTCTCCAGCCATTAAAGGCAGAAAGATTACACTCTACCACATCTTCATAATTACTAGTTTAGAAATTCCTGGTGTATGAACATTCTAGAGTTAGGTACATTAGCTGCTGTTAACAAATTTAAGTTGTCAATTTTATGTGTAGTTATGAAGATTTTGGGAACGTGGGCTTGGAAAGGTTTTCCTTTATACCATGTGGCCAAAAAACAAACAGGTATAAATATCCTGCTTGTCATAATGCTCTTTAAAGACTCAACATGGTGAAGGTTGGTATTTCTCTGAGAAAGACTTATTAATGTCTGTAAAATTAGGAGAAAATATTTTGAAAGGGTGAGTTCTTATGTATTTTATAATAGTAAAATGTGGGAAACATTATGACATTACAACAAATGACTAATGATTTTGGCATTAAAAGAGTGTTAAATTGAAATAATGTCACAAATGCCCTTTGCTTAAGTACATATTGAAAGAGTTGACCTTTCTTCATTAGGAGCAAACATGTTGATTAAGAATGATCTATCTTTCAATAGTACTTGAGTCAAGTAAATGTTTAAATTATTTCTATTAGAGCTGGATGATTAGTAGAACTTGATAACTGATTTATCATCATTCATTAATTGGTTACACTCAGTACTTCTAATTATGCATTTCTGTACATGGATCAGGTCTAAAAATAATTGAAGAAAATCATACCTATACACTGCATGCAAGAAAATAGTATTTACATAAGAGAAATATTATTTATGTATGATTATACATCCAGAAATACTAATTGTCAAACATGTATAATGTGCTAATTTTAGATAAAATGTTCTATTTATAATCAGCAGCTAGGTGATTAAGCAATAATTGTCTGTCAATATAAGATTATTTTCTAAGTCGTGATCTTGATAAGCAGCTACCTCAGCTGACTGATTCACTAAGCTAGGTGAATCAGTCAGCTGGAGTACCAGCTTAGTGATCTTGATGGCTTCTGAAGCTCTTTAGCTACACATTTAAATAAAATCAACAAGCAATCACAGATGACACAATCTCTCCCCGTGATGAGCCATGTTTAAACAAAAAAAAAAGTTTGAGGGTTTTAAATTCTTTAACAGTTATTTTAGAAAGACCTATGATAATTCACAGCCTATTTCTGAGCCCAAGAACACTTGAAAAATGAAGCAGCTGCAGAGTCCGGATCAGTTTTTAATTGTAATGATATTTCTTCAAGCTCATTGAGTAAATGTATTAGATAGTATATGAGTGTGTATGAATTAAAAAAGAAAAGTTAAATAGTACTTCAATAGCATTTTAGTTGTAAACTGTTTAATGTTGTATACTGAATAATTCAACGTGGCTGTAGCTAAACTATTTCATCCCCAACTTTGTTTGTACCCCCAAAAAATTAGCCATAGGGGATACATTGTACCCCAATATACAATAAAATAAGTAAAGGGGGACGCTCATAATCAGTTATTCTCATGATAGTTGGAATAATTCAAAATAGTTGATAATTAGGAACACTAATTTTAATTAACCAAACTTTTTACATGACAGCTATAATTTCTATGTGCATATATGCTATCATGGAAGTTAATACATAATAACAAACATAAAAAAGTTTTTTTAAGAAGATTACAATAAAACATTATATCACTACTACATACATGCAGATTTAACATTTATAAAAGAAAGTTGAAATTTTCTATACTCAAAATATTAGTAAAGAAAACCTCCAAGAAAAAGCCTATGCCACTTAATTTTATGTAACATAAGAGGTAGAGTTGACATAACCCTAAAATATTAACAATATCATTAGGTACATTAGTTTATAGTTGTTAATTTTATAAGGAGTTGTTAAGTGAAGATTTTGGGGACATAGCCTTAAATAATATTGACATAGTTTTGGTACTTTTTATTTCTTGTATTAGTGAAATTAAAAGCAAATGTTGGAGAAATAACATAAGCAGGATTGAATACCAGTAATCATAATATTATCATACAATGTCCTTACTGATATTAGGTAAACAACAGGTTTTAAGAAAGGTATTTTAATAGGTTATGGAATCTATTGGAAACAAAATTTTTGAAGGAATATTTTTGGAAAAATTTAGAAATTCTACTAGAATCTGTTCTTTTGGATTGTTATATTTTGACTGAAAAACATACAAGAAAGTATAAATATACAATAAAAAAAAACATTGGAAAATACTTAAAAACACATTTTATATTGTTACTCTGTTCAGAACAAGAGTACAAAATGTTTTTGCAATAACAACACTCAAATTCACAAAAGCTCAGATATGTACAGTGTAGACTGGAGACAGGTTGATCGGTTCCAAATATAAAGGCAAAATCCATGTAGTATCTATCATAAATGCATGTTATGCCAATAATGAAACTTAAAAATACTTAACTAATTCTGTTGCAAAGAAGTTAGTTTTACAAAATTAAAAAGAAAGAACATCTTGTAGATTTTACCAATTTGAAGGAAAACTGTGGCAATTGTACATTTTACAAACATTTCCTTTTCACTACCATTGTTTTTCTCCTGTAATACCTGACAATGTCTTTGAGTCAAATACCATGGTAGTAATAAATGAAATTCTTCTCCTGTAATACCTGACAATGTCTTTGAGTCAAATACCATGGTAGTAATAAATGAAATTCTTCTCCTGTAATACCTGACAATGTCTTTGAGTCAAATACCATGGTGGTAATAAATGAAATTTTTCTCCTGTAATACCTGAAAATGTCTGAGTGAAATACCATGGTGGTAATAAATGAAATTCTTCTCCTGTAATACCTGACAATGTCTTTGAGTCAAATACCATGGTGGTAATAAATGAAATTCTTCTCCTGTAATACCTGACAATGTCTTTGAGTCAAATACCATGGTAGTAATAAATAAAATATTTGTTAAACATACAACTGTCTTTGTTTTCCTCATTTCTATAATGGGAAGTTCTGCAAGGTACCAACAATTTCAAGTATTACTTGTGGATTCTAATAACTTATTTTACGGACCATGTACACAAGACATCACAGTTATAGGAAATTTGATACATCTGTAAAAAATTTATACAGCTGTTCAGCTTGTTTAACCACCTGGAAAAAAAAATGAATGTAAAAACTAGTCATTTAACTTATATGACTTAAAAATAAGTCAAATGAGAAACAAAGATAAATGCAAATATACATAAAGTGATAATGAACGTAGAATATGCAGTTAGTGTTAAATGTCACAGAGTCACTGGAAAATCAATGAAGCAACACATTTAGGTGAGTTTAATTTAGAACATATAAAGTCAAGATTTGTTTTTAAATTACTGTGAATGAAAAGATCCATTTCAAAGGGGATATTGATGTGTATGTCTTACTATTGATTACAAAAGTCAGTCTTTATTTGAAAAATCCATATTTACTCACAGAGTTTAATAGGAAGTACACCACAAGAGAAGAGACTAACTATAGACACAGTTGTTAGTTTGAAGAATAAATTAGCTTCAAACAACATGAGGCAAGATTTAATACTAGAGAACATAGCATCATCATAATATAATGTCCTTACTGAGATTAGGTAAACAGAATATGGGGAAAATAACTTAAGCTCTATGTTTTAAGAAAGTTATTTTAAAAGATTATGGAAGCTGTTGGAATGGAAAAAAAATTTAAAAGAATATTTTTGGAATCTTAGAAATTATATCAGGAATCTGTTCATTTGGGTTACTTAAAAATGTTTTTGGCTTCAAGAGATTATTTTGGTTCATTTAACATTTTTCATAATTCTACGTGTCCTATGATGAAGTGCCCCAATTTTCATAATGTTTTGATATTTTTTGTAAGAGATGGTAATCTGGAATATGAAGGTATATCTTGGTTTATGTATAGGTACGTTGTAGTTTTCTGAAAGTAAAATTCACTGGAGGAATCTGTTTTGAGACTTCATTTTGCTCCTTCTATTAGAAAAATTGGAAACAGTAGTTGAAGGCTGTTCAGAAAGTTGAATTTGAGCTCAGGAGTTATTATAATAGAACAGCATTACAAAAAGAAGTACCATAATATTCATATTTATATTATAATATGCATTATGCTTAAACATTTTCCAATTTTGCAAAAATACAAAATGTAATTTACCTGACTACCACCCCATAATAGAAAACTTGTTTTGTTATATAAAATACATCATTTTCTCTTTCTCTCTCTTTTTTTTTTGAGGCATCAGAATATTGCTTTGATTTTTTATACAGTATTTTAATGTACATTTTGAATAGTGGGTCCTTGGTTGAATAGGAAGTGAATTACAGAAGTGTATTTCAGGTTCACTATTGAATTTTTCTTGTACCAAATATTTTCTTTTGCAGTGGTCTTTTGTGATTTTATTGTGGTGAATTTATTTATTTTGTGGCCTTAAAATGGTCTTTTGTGACCTTATTATGGTGAATTTACTTTATGGCCTTACATGGTCTTTTGTAACTTTATTATGGTGAATTTACTATGATATCAAAAATAGTTGTTTATATAATTTAAACATAGTATTCAACATTGAACATATGCAGGTGTATCATTGCATAAGGTCCAGTATTAGTATAGTATAACTTTATATGCAATAAAAGAAAAAAACGGTATATAAGCTTTGGCTCTGAGTGAAATCAAGAATGCAATACAATTAACCTTTTTAAAGCCCATGAAATAATTTAAATTGATAGATTAACTTAAATATTTCTCATCATTGGGGATGGGCACATTTGATTGTTTCACATATAGAAAACTAAGTTTAAAGATGTACATGTAATTTGCTTTAGTATAGTGTCAAAGAATATGTAATCATAAGTGTGTTATTAAGTGTAAGCATGATCACGTTACAATTAATTTAATAAATCAATTTGAAAAAAACCTAGTTTTGAAGTAGAAATTCAAAATTAATGACTATCTTAAAATTTTATTTTGTTTTTAAGCGAGTAAATATTCACCTTTTGACATTTCTATTTTATCAATAGGAAGGAAGATACAACAGACTTAGCCATGACCACTGATATCTCAGTGGGAGTCCGGTGGGACCCTCTAATGCAGCAGGATATGGAAGATTTTGAGTATGATGGAGGCAACAGCTCTTCACGACTTTTTGAAAGATCACGAATTAAAGCACTTGCAGGTAAAGTGTTTTATTTATTGTTATTTCCTACTGAAAATCTAAAATTAATAATAACTATATTTCATTTTTTTAAAAAGTCTGCTGGGAACTTTGGTTATTTTATGTAGGATACCTTGGATATTTGAATAAAGCTTCCACCCCCTGCGATCTAAAATTCACTATACCTAAAAAAAAAAGTTAGTTTTAGTTTTGTTATAGAAATTAAAATTGTCTTGAACTAATCAGCTTATAATTCTGAGACAGAATAAACATCATAGATAGAGCTTGAAGATAAGCTGTAGTTAGGGGTTCTTTAAGGTTTTATGATTGAAAATCTGTAAAGTACTTTAAACCAACTTTAACTGCTTACTCTGTTCTGAAGTTGTAAATGAGGATTTCTCTTGTGTTGCTGAGTATGTGGAACAGGTATTTATGCAAAAGAGGTTTAAGGACTAGTATAATGAATACAAAAAGGAGGAGGTCTTCCAAGAAAGTTTAATAGAATTGTCAGTGATACAAATAATTATAAATTACATTTCAGTGAAAATATATTTATTTCAGTGCTAAGAAAGTTTTATTGTGAAACTATACATCACTTTGCACAGAATAAGTCTTATTAAATCACAAATTGCATGTGGTTAATATAAAAATGTTAGGTAAGGTTAGAATGCTCTGTTCTTTCACAAAAATTTTTACAGTATGAACCCCCATCATAATGGGAAAGTGTGTTAGGTTACCCTAAAATAAATGTATCGGTGAACTATTCATCTAAGAATAATTCATGAACATTCTATGAAACTATCTGCTAATAACTAGTTCCCATTTCTGGATTAAAACCACATAAATTATTTTGTAGTACATGTCAGAACTTGCATGTCGTTTCACAAACGTTTTTTTACTTCCAATTTGTTTTATCTGCTATTTTGAAAATAGATTTTCTATTAAGTTTAATTCATCACTGGAATACTAATTTGAGGGGGGAGGGGACAGCTTAGATATCTTATGTAGTTTTGAAATCTTTTATTTTTGGCTACCATCACATGACTTCATATACAGTAAAGAAGTTACATTTTGCAACATGTGGTATAACATATTTGAAAAGAATGTTTAATAATTTAGAGGTTAGCTGGCTGCTTGTTAGTGCATTGTTAAACTAGTAACACAGTGGACCATTTGGTTGAAAAGACAATGGCAGGACCACTATTATTAACATGTTTTTACAAATTAACTAGTGATTATTATTCGTACTAGTGATAAGTCTTTATTAAAAGAAAAATACCAAGAATGAAACAAATTAAGCTGTAATTAAACTTGGTATTAATTATTTATCTTCTCACCAAACTACCAAATTCTTTCAGAGCATCCCAACTTTATTTTGTATAATGTTGTTTGCATCTTTCATTTTTCTTTTCATTTTAGTTGAGCTTTTATCCAAGTATATATGTGATTTTCCCAATTAATGTTGTGTGCAGTGAATCAGTGGTAGTACAAGTTCAATGAGTCATGTTATGTTTGTTACTGGCTTAGCTAATGTGCATGAATTCATGTAGAATCCTGGTGAAAAAAAATTGATGTGTTTCACTTATGTATCATATGGTGTTATGAAATGGTGTACTTTTTTATGGTGGTGTTTAGTTTATATTGATCTTCTACTTTGTCTTTAAAGTTCTACGTGATATGCTTAACTTTTTGAATAGGTTGGTTTATCTATTAAAGCATTACGCTACTCTTTAATAATATGACTGGAACATATTGCACAGTTAATTGATTATTTGAAACATCTAGTTAAAACAGCTGTTGTAACCCCGAACTTGAGTTTAGATAGTACTTTACCAGACTGAAACTACAATAACTTGTCTAGATTTTTAAAAAATGTTTTGTTTATTAAGAAAAGAACAAAAACGAAAAAGTAATTTTTGAAAGCCTTAAAGTTGAAATTAAACACTTTGATCATTTTTTTTTTCACAACCTATTTTGTCATTAGTTGAGTACTATAATAACTTGGACATGAAAGTTAACTTGGCTATGAAAAAACAAACAAGATAAGTTGAAATTAATTCACAATATTTTGTCCTTAAAAAATTTTTGTAGCTATTGCAGCCATCACATATACTTAACTAAGGCTCAATTCAGGTTGGAGAATGATTAACTAACAAATGAAAAATAATTTGAAGACAATACTTGGGTTTACACCTTATTTCTTCTTCCAGTACCCAACATTGAGTTTTAATTTGACTGAAAAGAACAGCAGTAGAAATACAACCTGCAGTGTAGATTCTGAAGGGAATAGGAAGCTACATGTATTGTAATGTGTTAAACTCAGTATGATAATTTTTAAAGATCCGATTTGCCACTAAA
Organism: Limulus polyphemus; assembly: GCF_000517525.1. Classification (NCBI taxonomy): domain Eukaryota; kingdom Metazoa; phylum Arthropoda; class Merostomata; order Xiphosura; family Limulidae; genus Limulus; species Limulus polyphemus. The sequence goes on from NW_013667497.1 coordinate 18,798, forward strand.
TTCAATTTTAGCATTTTTTTTTTCTACGTATTACATTATAATTTAATATTTACATATTTTCATTGTTTAAAGAACCTATTCAGATGTTTACACATGATTGTAAGTTTTTGAAGGATTTCGCAACATCTTTAGGGTTAAGCCTGCAAGCTGATAATGAAGTGAATTACAATTTTTAACTTTGAAGTTTCTTTGAATAAGACAGAATAACATGGCCTTGTTGTCTGACAATAATTATACTACTGTTTTTTTTTCCTTTTCTCATGTTTAATCAGTAATATGGTTCTGATTCCACATTGTAGAATGGATTTAATATTTCATATATTTTAATATGGATAGTATGTCAAATGATTGAAAAGAAATACACCTGAAATGTACATATTGCTTTTATGTGTGAACATTACTTTAAATAAATTATCACTGTTCATTTGATGAAGCTATTGGTAAATATATTTTCCACTGTTATCACGCTAAGTTGCTAACTATTTCAGTTTTCATACTGTATCATCTAGTACAGTGGTTTTAGCCAGTCCATAAGACAGTTGTGAAAATAAATTGTTTTTCAAAATGTAGGTACTGAAGTATATTATTTTACAATGTATTATGTAAAATTACTTTAAAAACTTGATATTGTACAAAGCAGTTCATAAAATCTTGACACTTTAACTGGTTAGTTCTCAGTTGAAGAAAGGCTGGAGACCACTGATCTAGTAAACAGTATTTTGTTGAACAGAAAACACCAAACACTATATATACATGTTAATATAGAACATGCCAAGCTTTTATATATCTGACAGACATTGATGAAATTTTAGTTTTTTAACTTCTTTTTGTTCTTTTCAGATGAAAGAGAAACTGTCCAGAAAAAGACATTTTGCAAGTGGGTTAACTCACATTTGATAAGATCTAACTGTAGAATTACAGACTTGTACACTGATATGAGAGATGGAAAGATGTTGATGAAACTCTTGGAGATTCTATCCGGAGAACGTTTGGTAAATTGTTAATATTATTTAACATTTAGAAACATTAATGTTGAATGATATAAATATATTTTTATATTGTGAAAAATTCAAATATTCTTTTTAATTTTATACAGTAAGTAATTGTGTGACATTTTACCTTTAGAATAAGATGGCCTAAACTTTTATCAATTTTTTAAAAAAAATGTACATCTTTTGAATATTTAATCTTCTCAGGTTGTATTCACTGAGTGTGTGAAAATGAAGGAAGTAAATGCACTTTAATTTAACTCTATCAGCCCCCTGGTGCGAAGATCTGATGCATCTGTAATATGGTGTGTTTTTATTGAATTGTGAAAAATCTACTTGATGAAGTGGTTTCAAACTTCAGATTTCCTTTCTACAATGTTTGCAGCTTCTGCAAATAAAATATCTTATTTTTATAAGTGATACTTATGGGAAATTACAGCTTTAAAATTTCAAAAAGATTTTATTGCGATATGTTTAAGAAACATTCAAAATGCTTAATTTTGTTGTATGTTTTAACTACAAATTTTGTCTCCCTGTGTTCTTTTAAAAATTTTCTATAATGTTTTTATTTTATAAAACAATAAATTTTATCTGATTTGATTAAAAAACATCAAATGCAATTTCTATGTATTTATGATCACTAGCACACAATAAAAATAACCTTACCAAAATTATGAGCTAGCTGACTTTTTTTAAATGTCTCGTTTGATGTATGTAGTAAGTAATAAACCCAACTTATTTCATATATCTAAATATTTCTAATTTAATTTTCTATGATTTTCTTTGCCCATTCAAACAGGTTTAAAGTCAATAAAGCATAATGTAAACAAGGCCTAAATCAGTGAGCTTATCGGCATAATGAAACTTGTATGGTCAAGTGCAAAAATGATTTAACTAATCCTTTCTCATCTTGTTCCATAAAAGGAAAATAACTTTTTTCCCTCTCCTCTCATAATGCAACATTATACTTCAGATGAATTATAAATTGATAAAGTAAGCTTTTCACAAGCTTTAAGAACAAATCAGGCCTGTAATTGAAGTGAAAGAGGTCTAATATATTCTTTTATTCGCTCTACTACTCCATCTTTTCTTCACTGACATTTACATTTCAGTGAAAAAAAGACATTAACAAATAAATCAATCATCAGTTAGCAGAATAGTATGGACAATTTATTGTGATGGTATGTTGCATGTTATCCATATCCAAACACTTAAAATCTTTTATGATATATTGAGTAAAAAAAAACTATACCTCCAAGCCTAAGAAGCTTTTATCACCTTGTTTCTATCTCTTAGCAAGTTGCTGCTGAACTGAAAGCCATATCAGCCTATACAGTTGGGAGAAAAAAAAAAGCTCTCATTATGTGTTTAGATCACTAGCCTGACTTTTCAAAGCTAAAATATAGGCAGTTACCTCACATCATTACAACCACATGAAACTAAATTACACTTTATTCAAGTTACAAAGATAAACTAGCATTAGTTTGCTCAAAACTGTTATGACCTTCCTCTCAGTTGGCTATGAATATCATATTATACTAAAAAAAATTCACAAACACTAATGATTTCATTCAGAACATGCTGAAATCAACCCCAAAATCAGTTTGCAATTTTTCAGAAAATATTATGTATAAAATTTGATAAATAAAACTTTTTGAATAATTTCCACTCTGAGGTGTTTTTTTTTTCCTCTTAATGTGTGGAAGAATGAAAACAAATTTATTTTCTATAATTTTTAAAAAATATGATGGGGAAATTTTGCATTCATTGGAATGCACTCATCTGGGTGTGATTTAGTTAATGTAACAAAATAGTGTCAATTAACAAATATCATAACAACATATATGTCGAATATAGTTTTGGGAATTAGATTATCTTTTACCTTTAATATTTCTGTAATTTAATAATGGCTGGAGACGGCTGGAATGGGTAATGAAGAAAAACTAATATAAGTTTAACATAACAGCAAATGCACAACGTTTCGACTAGGTTTTGATGATGATGACAAAACCTTGTCGAAACGTTGTGCATT